>NC_136901.1:74878355-75060855 GCF_949606895.1 Notothenia rossii | reverse complement strand
GGCCAAACAGTCAGACCCCGAGGAGCGTTCGCGAACGGAGAGATAACGTTTATATCCTCCTGATCTGTTTGTCTTTGTGTTTTCTCTCTCTCTATCTCTTGTTTCTTTTCTCTGTAGCCCCCCCCCCCCCCCCCCCAGGTGAAAGACAAGCAAACCCTTTTTAATTAGTTTATCAAAGCCTGAAAGTGATACTCATTTTTCTAATAACTGTCAGGAATCTGTCCTCTGGGAATGGTTGCTGAAAATCCTGTTTATTTAATTTCAAACGTGTTTATTTGCTATTAGAAACAGTGACTAGGGAGAGCAGACAATGGAGAGCAATGGAGCACGGTGTCGATAAAGGAGCACACCCACCCACCCTTACACACAGATTACGAAAGCGCCCCATTGACCCGTGTCCAATTAATTTGAGGTCACCCTCTTCTCTGTCACAGGGCTTGTTGGCCTCATCTTTTGGACTCAGACTATCTTTATTATCCAATCACTGCACTCCACCCTGGCCTCCGTCCAGTATTAGAGGACAGAGGAAGTATTTTATCTTACCCTTCTCTTCTAGAACCACGTTTTTACCCTTTCTTATGGAACATTAAATGTAAAAGAAGGAGAGAACCATTCTGAAAGAGACAAAACGTGAATGAGAGGGGAAATTCACTGCCAACCTTAATTATAATAAAATGATACAGCTTCAAGTATAATGGGCTTCTCTGCCAGGAATCATCTTGGAGGTTTTGCAGCAGTTGAATGGCTAAGAGTTATGATAAGTGTTGGATCATCCAGGAAAAGGAGAAGAATTATAAGGACGTCTTTTTTTTGCATGCTATATAAACAATATGTGCAGCTTGCCTTAATGAACAAAAGTTTTATGTGGCAGCGACACTGACACCATATGTATCATTAATCAGAGACTAATTCTACATGCCCCCTGTCAAGGCATGGATCTAAAACATGAACTTGTGTGTTCAATTGCACATTGAAACCCTTGGCAGTTTCCCACTAAGATTATCCATTTAAATAAAGGTTGTTAAGAAAACAAGCCGTCTGATTTAATGTGATACAACTTTCAGTCTTCACTACAACTTTCCTCAGTAGTCAAAGACAATATTGTTGGACCTGCAACTCAACATATTTGTTAAAAAAACAAAAATGTGTTTTGTGAGACTGGCATTAATTTTTTTTATGTCAAAATCAAATGTCCAGTGTTTGAAAGCTTGACATCTGCCCAAATTCAATCACTGCTGCATCAGAAATTAAACAGGTTTTGATTATTTTGTCTTAAATATGTTATTTCTCGAGAAGCATTAAGCGTAATATGAATGGGTTTCTTATGCTGACAGTTTGTTTCTAGCTCTCCTCTGAATGGCTGTGTTTGCTCTGTGGCTCCATGCAGGCTGTTATCTGTGGACTTAGAGGAAGAGAGGAAGTCGATACATGAAGCTACTCCATTCACAGTTAGGGAAATGGACACAATATGTGTTGTGTACAGAGAGCAGTGTAACTGTGGAATTGGCAAAAGGCAGAATGATGGGTTCATTGTAACACTGACATCTACACACACAGATAAAGATATGATTGCTGAGACATGCTGTAAGTATGATGTTGAGGTGGTGACTTTCTTCAAACATATACATTCACAAATCCCTCCACATGTACAAAGAGAGCTTACAGATCGCTTATAGACCAGGCAATTTTTTCCCATAAGCTTGATGAAAATGGCCTTGATTTTCATGATCAGCCAGATTAATCTTTTTGAGCCTTTTTTCACCAAGAAGCAACACAGCCTTTTTATTTCAGCTAGGAATATATGTTCTGTTATGTACTTGCTGCTTGCTGAGCATGCGCTACCAGCCATGCCGTATATTGATTTCCCCCCAGTGTGTAAAAGCAGATCTGACCAGATGGTACTGTAGCTGAGATTCTGCTGGGTTTGCAGCAGCACTTTCAAACCATGCTGCAATACAGCAGTGAAACTGCCATGAAGTGTCAATGTCAACAGATTTGAACTAGTCTGATTGTAAAATTCTCACATGTCTGCATTGTACATCAGTCCTAAAAAACACGTGTTACAACATTACCTTTCTAGTGTTATTGTGTGTACAAAGAATGTATAGGATCATTTTACTTTTACATAAATGTATTTAGACATAAATTCATTTAAATGTATGGTTCATTTAAAGAAACCGAGCACAGGCAGAACACTCAAGCTGTTTGGCATGAGCTGCCTCATTCATGTTTTACCTCCGTGGGTCTCTACTCTCATCAGTTATCAATCTAATGGAGGCACTTGGATCTAATATTCAGCCAACGTGTGATTCCATCACAGTCGATCACTTTTATTCTTGTTAAAGCGTTTTCTATAAGTGCGTTGCCTGTTAATGGTGTGAGTAGTGCTAAATACAATTTGAAGTTCAGGTTCTCCAAGTTAAATCCTCATTGCTGCTCAGGTTCTGAGAGCTTCATTAAAAAACATTTTCCATTGAATATCAATTTGCTATAAATGGAAATAAGAAACGACTTCCAGCCCCAAACTGTTATGTCAGACATCGAGAAGTGTACATTTTCTAACTTGAGGATATTTCCTTCCATTTGTTAATGATCTGCTGTTGTCTTGTGCCCTCGCCACCATCAGTCTCAGCTTGGATCTGTCTGGACTCCACAGATGGGTAACCCAGCACTCAGGGTTAACAGTCGACCTTACAGACAGCCAAGGACAATGGCTGCACATAATTGGTAGTGGTGTATGTGTTCAGATCTGTTGCTCTTGCTCACACACCGTAGCTGTCAGATTATAGAAAACAAACACAACTTGCTCCTCCCTGTTTTTTTTTCATCCAAACCAATTTTAAATCACTGCGTCTTCACAGCTTCTCCATTAAGCGGATCTGATGAAGAATCATTATACTTCACGCACACACGCACAAATCATTTATACTTGTACTTTTGGCGACTTCTTATCAGCCGCAGACAACCTTGTTCATTTACATAGATCAATCATATTTTTGAGTGTGAAAATTAGTTTTACTTGGCTCTTTAGAAAACGCAGATATGCAGTAAGGCAAGTAAAGTTGTTGACTTATTCACACACACACATTTAGGGATAAGAATAAAGTCATACTTAAGATTAGAAAGAAGGGAGGGGAATGAAAGGACATGAGAGACCCATATTGAGGAAAATGAAAGAGTGTGCTGCAGTGCTCCTGCATTACAATTGATCGGCTGGTTTAACCACCAACGCTGCTCACTGGAGCTTTGGATAGATGGATAAAACTCTCTTCCATCCTTCACTCTTTTCTCTCCTCTTTATGTTCCTCCCGTCATTTTTGCTCTTCTCGTTTCTCCTCTATTTCTCTTCTTTCCCCTCTCGTCTTTATTCTCCTTATTGCTTTTCTTCTTATCTTACTATTTTCTCCTCTCCTAGATGCCATTAATATTTAAATCACGTCAGCAGAGAACGATTTCGTTCGATTAACTTTTTTTTTTAAGCCCGCGTCACACTGTCCCGAAATTGAAACCCGATGGACACACGATAAAGGAAATGTTCAAATTCGGCTCTGATCGCAACAACATCGGGCCATTCGTGAGGGCATCTTAAGCCATCGTATGAGCGCCGGTGGAGTTTCTCAGGCTCCGGCAGCAACTTCGTGAGCGGCAACTTCGTAAGGCACTCGTGAGGGCATCTTGTCAAATCGTGTAATCTTCGTGTTATCATCGGTGCCATCGGGCATTCGCCCTCACTCTGATCGGGGCGAATGCCCGATGGCACCGGTGATAACAAGATGCCCTCACGAATGGCCCGATGTTGCTACGATCAGAGCCACATTTGAATATTTCCTTCATCGTGTGTCCATCTGGTTGTTTTATTGCACAACATAATCATGTAAACATATATGTAAATAACCCAATTTGTGTTCTGTGAAACTGAAAAGGATATAACATATTATTTTGAAGGCGGGTTGACAGGAAGTTGTTGTTGCTATGGAAACAATATTACGGAGAAAACTTAATATCTTCTACGTATAAAGACGGAGAAAGCAAAGAACGAAGTCTGAACATATCAGTACAGTATCATAGTACTTTAACATAGTTGTTTGTGTTACTTTCGTTGCAGTTGTATGTCTTAAATGTAATGTAGATGTTGCCTTCGTGTGTGGTTCGGGGCCATCTTCGTGCGAAATTCACAATTCCATATTCGTGTGTCCATCGGGTGTCAATTTCGGGACAGTGTGACGCGGGCTTTACTGTTTACGATACATTTATGTCTATTATCATCTACATGTGATGCTCTGGGTACTTGTGTGCCATTATAGAGTTGCTCTTTAGTTTGTGTCCGATTTCCAATTTGTCTCTGAGTTAAGGTCACTCACTAATCCTAAATTGTCCTCCAATCCTGTTAACCGGATACGAGCCTCCTTTTCCCCGATTTCTCCTCCCTTTCTTCATCTCTCATTTCCGTGCGGAGATAAAGTCATTTTCCAGCAAAGTGAAGTAAGATGGGTTTCCTGCAGCGCTGATAGATGGAGGTGAAGACATTCCCAAATAAGCAGGCAATAGAAACACAGAACCGACAGCTATCAAGAGAAAGGTTAAATATCATGGTTCTGCATTCTTGGGGGATATGAGAGTAGCATGCAGGCTTGTGATGCGTTTTTTGTATCTGTGTATGTGTTTCACAGATTGTAAGGAAACGCGTGTGTTGCTCATTTATGACGGATGTGTGCACTGTATCTCTTCTCATTCGACTATGTACACGTCACTTTACCATCTTTATCGTGTGTGTTCATTCCCAAAGATAAAGAAAGCTCGACCATATCCTGAGACACCTCCAGATATGTATGTTAAGATCTGGTATGTGTAGGTGTTCATCATTACACTCTTCATTCTTATAGATGGTTGTTGATATTCCAGAGTAATTGTGAGGGGAAACAAAAAAACCAACATAGTGTTTGACTCTCTGGCTGATTTAACGCTGAAAACCCAGCATGTCGTCTGCAGCGCAGTGTGTGGGATAGGGTCAGAAACGAGTTGATGTTCGCAGCAGACACCAGCTGTGGCTCAAACACAACCCATTAGGCCCCTAATGGAGACAAGGCCAGTCCCGTTTAATGGTGTTCGTAGACTTGTACAAGGCAAGGCTTTGATCTGTACTCTGCACTGTGTTAATTAACTTACTGAATTTAGTTTTTAGTTTTTTCACCATGGTGAATGAGACATTTGGTCTCATTACAAATCCATTTTGTCTTTAATCATAATTTCTTCTTTTTTTTTTTCATTTGGCTGATGTTGTTCATTGAGAGGGCTCTTTAATACACATATGGTAAATCCTTTGTGATGTACTGGGGCAACACAACCTCCAGTCTAAGTGCCTGATGTTGGCCCTTCTCTCACTTCATTTGAATAATGAAGTTGAAAATGGAACCTCGCCTCCAATCATCTGTCAAGCCTTCTTAGACCTCTTTAACTCTTCCTCGTCACTTTCTCTTAGTTTATTATTACATTGCATTTAGCTGACGCTTTTATCCAAAGCGACTTACAATAAGTGCATTCGACCAAGAAGATACAAACTAGAAGAAAACAGAATCATATAAGTACATCAGGTTTCATAGAGCCAAACATTTCAAGTGCTACTCAACTGGCTTTAGATAAGCCAGTCGTTTATTAGTATATAAGTGCTTTGTTAGTAATTATATCGCTCGAAGTGGAGTCGAAAGAGATGAGTTTTCAGTCTGCGCCGGAAGATGTGTAAGCTTTCTGCTGTCCTATCATAATCACAGACCATGTTTCGCGCTTAATTGCATCAATATAAAAAGTTTGATTAATGTGTCTTTCAAATGGACACACCATGGATCCCAAACTAAATCTGTGCAACTCCAATATGATCACACTTCTTCAGTCTACTATTGCAGAGAAGCTGCATTGCCTTAGATAGAGTCCCAAGATCTGTCTTCATCCCTCTCCTTACCCACTAACCCCCTTACAGGTCCCAGCAATCTAACAGAGTGCAGAGGACGAGCCTTCCTCAAAACAAAGCCCTCCTGATATCCACAATCGGAACTCTAGGATTGGGATTGTTGCCTCTCACCAACGCCTGTCTTAACACTTTACTCTAGCAACAACAAACACATGCTTCATCCCTCTTCCACACCTCAATGGTCATATATGAAATCACAGAACCTCGGCCCCTTCAGAGCCAGGTCGTATTTCCCCCTGTGTCGGCTCTCTCTGTGGAGCAGGCACAGCTTATCATTCTTTTCATCCGTGTTTCCACAGGCTTCACAAAATCCCCACATCCTTTTCATCCCAATCCTCTGCTCCTTCCAGTATTTCTCAACACACAGCAACCAAGAGCCCCACAGGTGACACTGGGGGCCCCACCACTGGCTGACCAAGCTGGGTCTATACCTAGAGTATACCCACCCAGTAGTTTCCCTCCCTTTTCCCCCTCCTATACCCAAAAGTTGACGTCAGCAATATTTCTGACTATTTCTGCATCTTCTTTTCCCACCTGGACTCTTATCTCAGCCTACATTATATGAACCACGTGCCAAATGCATCAGCTCCATGTATGTATACATTAAGTTGAAGGATTTGTAAACAAAATATCTAATTGGGTTATTATGATTGGTATTGAAATCGGGAAATGCATCACGATATTGCATGGAAAGTTTATTTTACATCATTATTCTGAATGTTTTCTGTAGAATACGATTTGGAACTCCACAATACTTAGCTCAGAATGGTTTCTAGGCCCATGTTTAACATTTAATGAATACTGATCGCTCATAATTG
The DNA here is from genome assembly GCF_949606895.1 of Notothenia rossii. NCBI lineage: Eukaryota > Metazoa > Chordata > Actinopteri > Perciformes > Nototheniidae > Notothenia > Notothenia rossii. The sequence continues at coordinate 75,054,072 of NC_136901.1, read as the reverse complement.
ACTCGTAACTTATCTTGAGACACACCTCCCACGAGCCCTCCCTCCCATCCTTCACTAATCCGTCCCTGAATGACCAACACAAACAGCTTCTTCCTCCACGTTTGTCTCCTTTCTCACATCCGTCCTCAGCACCTTCCTCCACAGACAATGCGTACTCGTTTCATTAAACACACATTGTTGTGTTTTTTCTTTTTTTGCTGAGGATAAAGCTTACGTTTATTCTTCTGTCAATGTGTCTTCTCCACCTCCTACACCTCCTGCTTTTTTTTCTTCTGTCTGTCAAAGGGAAGTGGATTTGTGCTGTTAGCCAAGTGGGAAATGATCTGCTGCTTTGTTCTTTTCTCATTCTGGACAGCTGTGCCTGGCTGCCACAGTAATAATGTCACTGCAGAGATTGATTTGGAAGAAGATGGGGTCACCGCTCAGAGAAAATAGTCCTCATTAAGCAGCTCACACCGCGGAAAACTCAACGTTTACTGTCTTCTTGCTTCAGTTAGTGGACCGTAATAATCTGCCACCTGGAAAACAAACAGCTTGATGTTTTGCTGCATCAACTCTCATTTGCAGAACTACATTGTGCTGACTCACGTGCTGTGCATGTTTCCACCAAACGTATTGAGCAGCTCAAAGATTAAGTTTGTCCCTGATCTCTCCCCGTAGGTCCAGATGCCACCAAGGACCCCTGTCTGAAGGTGCGCTGCCCCCGCCACAAGGTGTGTGTCAGCCACGACTACCAGACAGCCATCTGCACCAATCACAAGCACCCAACTCACAGGTAAGGACCACAAGTGTGACTATTATGGGTTTACCTAGTTTCGTCTGCTTTGGCTCAGAAGGTAATGCAGCACTGAATGAAAATTAAGTAATGAATTATTAAGAGTGTATAACCATTTTAAAGCTTTAAAATTATACTTTGGAGTGGTTAAAGAGAGCCCAAAACATAAAATGAGGGTTCATTCAAAATATGTGCTATCTTATAAAGAAAACAGTTGAGTTTGTGACTTTCTCTATCATTAAATATTGAATTACTATCAAGCTACATGTCTGTAAAATGATTATGCAGAGTTAAACTTATATTTAATTAATAATTAGACAATTGACACCCATCAGTATCATGCAATTAAGTAGCATGTTGTGCTTTTTGTGTTAGCAGTGTCAAAGAGTCTGCTTCAGTGATAGTCATACAGACGCTCTCAACACCAATTAATTTTAATCAAACTTTCCATCTGCTCTCTGGACTCTTTCAGCAACCAATTTGTTTGTGTTTTCAACCTTGTCATGTTGTCAATTTTAAAGTTTTTCAATTTTACAGCTCGAGAAGCATTTTCCCCAAAAGACGTTTAATGTTTTTTTTGTATTCTTTCTTGGGTTTAATTGATTTCCTCAAGTCATTACCTCCGAATATGCTTGTTTTGAATGCTTTTCTTTACATTGCCTTAATTATTTGTCCTATTTTCTGCTTAATATTTCTAATTATTCACATGACATCAGTATTTCCCCAACAACATCACTCACTGGAGCTTTGGAGCATGGTATTATTTTTATCTGTGTGTTAGATTAGTTTAGATAATTAGCATAACTCAGATCAAGTATCCTCTCAGTGGAACATTTAACTTTGTTGCTATCAAAATATTTGCAAAGAGATGTTGAGATATACAGGTACACTAAGCAGCGTTTGGTATTACTGCGGAGTGAACTTTAATCCAACGAGCAAATGTGTATAAACTGTTATAACAAAAGTCCAAAGCATAACTTCTTCTTATTGAAATTGATATAGCTCTGCTTGGACTACTTTATTTCCCTTACTGGGTGATTATGTTTGGCTGTGGGCTTGGACGTCTTCATTAGTATCGAGCCATAATTCAAAATATTATGGAGCCCACTCTGTCCCGCTGTGAGGGGGATGTAGTACCGTCAAATCAGAGCTTTCCAGATTAGAGCAACATGGACACTCTCAGCAGGGGGTTGTACTTTGGCCTTTCAGGGAGAGAGAGATATCACTTTCTTGTTTCTGTTTGAGGCTTTTATGTCTATATAAGGTATGTCTCACTCTGGTAATAATTGAAATGCATGTGCTAATTTCCATGGCAAAACCAATCCCGCCCTGAAATTCACGCTAATAATGAACTCATTCTTGAATTTCACTGCAATTATGCAAAGAGTACTTGAAAGGAGAGGAGGAGAAGCATTGGGATTTGATGGGGAAATGAGTGGAACATTATCAAACAGCATACTACAGGTTTCATTGTACCTCCATCTTATCTGCCACCACGGTTTAATTATCAGTGCCATGTGCATGTCTAGTCTGCCGTGGCTAAGATTATATCTCGGTTGGTGAGGAAGTTCCTGGGATGTAAATGTTGTAGTTTTACAGAGCGTAGAATCTTCAAAGGGACTGAACAATGATCTCTTACTTAATACTTTTTATGAAAATGAGGCCAACGCAGTGTACAGGAGTTTTTAGATTACAATTTTAGAGCGTGTATGTGGAAAAAGGTTGCATGACTTTGTAATATCCATCTGGTCACTTCTACAGTTGATGTTCACATACTGTAATTTGCTGTTGTCACATTAGTTACACAAAGAGTCAATGTTCCTGCAGTGCTGGATGGATCAGGAGGCAGCAGGGTGTTTAGTGAGAGCACTTACTGTACATGGAAAATTGCTGCGAGATTTGGATCAACTGCAATTACTCTCTTTATTGAAAAAGCCTCAATAGACCAATCAGGACTCGCTGCTTACCCTGACAACCAGAAATACTTGGTAGAAAAGGGGATTCTGCTAGTTTAAATAATGATCCTGCTTTGAAAGGTGATACTGCATCTCAATGTTCCATCATAAATGTTATGCTAATGTCGAAATCCAACACATCCACTAGAAGGGATTTGGCTCAATCACTGTAGATGTAATGGTTTGTTTTGTCTATGATTAACTGAGTCATGTCAAACTTTGGATTGATAGATAACTAAATGTATGTGTATTGTCCCCACTTCTCTCTTTCATTCTCAGTGTGAAACCCAGGAAAGGCAGTGCAGGACACAAGCACAGGCCTGAAGCCGCAGCTCATGGTAAATGTAGGCTCTGCTCAGGGCTCCAGTCAAGTCCTGTGTGTGGATCTGATGGACACACCTACTCCTCCAGGGTGAGACATCCCTCTTCCAATTATCTCTCTTTAAGTTTCACACTCTGCTTCTCTCACTGTAAGTGTATCATTTCCTTTCCTCGGTTTCTCTAGAATTGTATTTACCAATAACACAGTTTGTTTTTTATAATAAAAGAAATAACTGGGTTTCTTCAAGACATACAGAAGTTATAAATATATCTTTAATTGTCTTATCTATTGTCACATTTTCATCGTGCTTTCTTGTCTTTCTCCTGCTTTCTTTTTCATGCTATTCCACTTTACCGTCAATGTATTGGCTCCTGTCCTCCTTCACTGTGTTGAGTGGTACTTTTCTCTGTCTGTTACGCAAATGACTAAGATCAGGGTCAGCTATCAGTGGTCTTTCAGCAGCACTGAAATCTCCTCAGGACGAACTCACTTCCAGCTGCCAACCTCTGCTCGTATGCTCACTCTTGAGCTACATGAAATTATTCACAGCCACAAATCCAATTGTCATTGTGGAGGAGAAAAGAATGGCACATTGGAAATGAGCAGAGGAAGTTCAAACTGAGGAGGTGAAGAGGGAGATAAGGTGGCTGGTTTGTCCTTAGTTTAGCAGACTGAGGGATTCTTATTGACATCCGCATTCATGTTATTTTGGCTTCAAGACCTGAAGTACAGAAACCTCAAACAAATGGACATCTCTTGAGCTGAATCTAAATCTTTGTGACAGGATGTTGGCAAATTAGAGTGAGCTATGAGCTTCCAGGACGTCGGTAGTGTCCAGTAGTGTCTGAGGAGGAATAATCAATAAAAGCACACCTTTTAGAGAAGGAGTTCAACAACGCTCATGTTTTCTTTGTCGGTTTTCCGTTCAAATATCATCCAGCTTTTTTAGATCTGCATCTGATCGGTGGACTTCCAGACTTTTGGGGGCCATCTTGATTCTGTTTAAAATGCAGGGTTAAGCCTCTGACCCAAAACCATGAAATAACCTCATTGGGGATTTGAACCTCTTGTGTATGAGGCAGGATCTTCCTAATGACCTACCTGTCTGGAGCTGTGCAGAGGAGGAGGAGTATTGAAGGAGAAACAAGAGGAAGAACAAAAGGAAAGGGAGGGCTGGGAGCTCCCTCTGGTCGCTGCGGTAATTTAGTTGGAGGGGTTCAGTTAGCTGGTGGAGTGATGGCTCCCTGTGGCCCAACTTAAACTCTGCTCACCAGTGCGCTGCTGCTCTGCAGCTTATTCATGTTTTATTATTACATTACATACCTCCCTCATCGTAACCGCACACACTCAATATACTATTAAGAAGACAGTGCCCTTATCTCCAGAGAGGCTTCAGTTAAGTCCATTACTTCCCTCCTCTTGAATCATCATTCCTCTCCTCGCCTTTTTCTCCTCTCCTTTCCTCACCTTTCCTCTCCTCTCTATTTTTACTGTATCGAGTCAGGTGTTAAAACACTGTTTCATCAAAACCACATTAACCCCAGGAGAGAGACAAACATAAAGATTCATGGGGCCTCTCAGTGTGCTGACAGTGACTGGGGGAGGTCATCCATTCCCTGTGCTCTCTCTCTCTCTTTCTCTCTTTGTCTCTCTCTCTCCCCACCCAGAGAGAGCTAATTAAATATGTTGGGAACAGGACAGAGCGCTGTTCCGTTGTCAACAAATTTCATTAAGCAACATTAGTAGCGCTATCAAGGAGGTGACAGGCAGGAAGTGATGGGTTTAAACTACAACATGAAATGAAAGTGCCGGCACTGCCGGCAGCATATGGCTCAGCCTGTGTACGATGCATGATATGTTTATGGATGTTAACGCACAGTCATGGTCTCACCCTGTCGTCATCATCTCACAAACAGAATTTACATAACTCATTTCAGTTTTCATTATTCTTCCTGGGAGGATCTTGTACTGTAATTGGATTTTTTTACTCCCACAAACAGTTCAAACTGTTTCTTTCCCTTCACTTACCTGAAATGAGATTTGATATATTGTTAAATTACATTTTAAAGTAGTCCATCTTGCTTTTTGCATTGCATTAGGTTTGTACAGCAGTGAATAATAGAACAGTTTTACCGGGCAACTCTGTGTCTAATGGTGTATGGCTGCCTAATGCACACATCTGTTCATCGAAGATAAATGACCAATCCTGTCTCAACAAATCTATTCCTTCAATCAGCTCAATAAAGACATTTGGAAACTCAAAGTTCTGTTTGTTTGCAATTACATACTTGAAGCACAGTATTAATAGATCCTGTGAACAAAGTGTCCAGAATTCCTCATTCTTCCTCATCTCTTCTAGAGATTCATTGTATTTGAAGGTGTGTATGCGGCTGCCATTTTATATAAAAAGTAGATTTCAATGCAAGTGGATGTAATCGGGACAGCAGTACCCCTAAAATGTCCTGACTTTTAGCCAATGGCAAGGTGGAGTTTATTACTATAATTGAAAAAGTAGCAACTTCCAGGTCTGAAAAATGAAACTATAAACTAAGCAGCAGGCTTTATAAATTATTATTATAAATGAATGCTGTCAAAATTATCGCGTTAACGGCGGTAATTCATTTGTTGAATTAATTGCGTTAAAATATTTTTTTAATATTGCGCATTTAACGCATGCGCAGAATGGCCCGCCCATACATCCCACCAGTGACAGTGCCAGGGTATGGGTAGGCTACAGCCATACCAAGAAATGGCTTAGCCCCACCATGAAAAATGATGTTAAAGTAAGCAAAATAAAGTCCGCCAACTTGCGCGGAGTAAATTGCACAGACAGCAGTTAGTAAGATTGATTTCAGTAGCCACTTGTCTGGAAATACCGAAGACTAGAAACGGTTTTGAAAACTTTTGTCACGTAGTGATCGTCTTCTCAATAGAACATCTTTGATAATGTCTTCTGGCCAATCAGCATCAAGATAACGGCGTGGTGTTGTTGCAGGGAGTCCCGACGGAGAATACTTTTGCTGTAGTACATCTCTATATACATCGATACAACATTACGTGTTGATAGAAATCAATACGTAATGAAATAAGACCCCATGGTTTGATGATTGATAGGTGTGTGGGCTGTGTTATAATAAACATACATACATGTATGTATGTTTATTATAACATTGTTCTGTGAAAATAAATTAAATAAATAAATAAAAAATAATAAATAATAATAAATACTAAATAAATGAAAGAAGGCGGATATATCCATTTAACATACAGTCATTTATCTTTCCATTCCCACAACAATATACATAAAGAAATGGCATATTTTGGACATAGTTCGAATGTTGATTAATCATGATTAATTCATTTTCAAGCTGTGATTAATCAGATTAAAATGTTTAATCGTTTGAAAGCCCTATTATAAATGCAAAAGTACTTATTTATAAGACCTTCAATCCCTGTTCATTGACCAAGTCTTTAAATGCATAATTTGAGGCTGCAAAATAGCAGATTTTTTTAGCCGAGTGCAAGATCCATCAAAGGGGAAAGAAAACAATATTTTGATCTGGTGTGGTCAAACCAATTACCATTTCAACTCTGAAACTCAACGAAGGTAGTTTTCCATCACCTCCAATGCATGATGACCATGAAAACTAAATCTGGATTGTTTCAGAGAGCGCCTGCAGAGCCACAAAAGACATTGTACAACTGTTTTTACAGGCCAAGTCCCCAAGACAAGTATACTGACGATGTGTGTCTTTATGCTGAGTTTCCAGCCCTCGAGAAACTTGAATAAACCTTCATTACTCATGAATCTGTTTTTTCTACAGTGTAAGTTGGAGTTCCAGGGCTGCCTCTCTGGGAAGACGGTCTCAGTGAAGTGTGACGGGCTGTGTCCCTGTCTGCCTGGTCAGGAGCACAGCAAACCAGCACATAGGAACAATAAGGCTGGTGAGTACTTGAGCTCTCAGCTCAATGAAATAAACTATTTAGATATCTCGTTGCTTTTTGTTTAGAAATAGGCCAACTCTTTCACAATCCTTCTGACTTCACAGATTGCAAAAGGTGTTGATTTATGTTGAATACTTGTCATCTAGGCTGTTGCATACTGTAGCTTCTCTTCTTTGTCTCCGTGTCCATGTCAGCTGTGGAGAGCTTGTCAGTCACTTCTGGTTCAGATGAATTTCTCAGATAGAGACAGTTATTACTACAGTACACCACACACACACACACACACACACACACACACACACACACACACACACACACACACACACACACACACACATATACCGTGGTAATCCTTCAAATTCTTTCATTCCTTTTCCCCTCACTCGTGTTATTTTCTTCCCCTTCCATCCCTTCACCCCCACCCGTTTTCTGACAGCTACAGGGGGCAGTGATGGAGTGAGTGTGTGTGTCTTATTGTTTGTCATGAAAACCGGATTTCAGCAGATGAATGGAAAGATTCTAGAGGAGAAATGCAATCTAACGTAAAGCTCAGCAGAAAAGGATGGATTGTTATCATTACACATTTCCTCGACTGGGATGGTTTTACTTCGTGTGAGTGCGTGTCCATCACACATTTTTTCTAATCACTTTTTGATTACGACAAAAATGACCCACATCGGATAAATCATCACACACATTTCATAAAAACTAAATATTTCTGCTAAAAAATGACGAGTAACGGGTAACATTTAGCGAGTGATGCTGTGACGGAGACGTGTTTTATCAACTTTATTTATCCCCCCCAGGTTTTTTCAATAGCAACTATAATGATGTGTTACATTTGCTGAGGAATTGACTCTGGGAGTGGATGAATAGAATAATAATCTATTTACAGATCTTTAACCACATCAAAATACAGCATTACACGTTTCCCTATCAGACTCTCTGCTTTTACTCTTTTCTGTACGTTTTCTGTTTAAACTTAGTCATTTCTTATTTTCCTCTCTCTCCCTGGATTTATCTTCTTCTCAATGGTGTCTCTACACTTTCCACCACCATAGCAGGGATGATAGAATCTCTCATTAGATCAGCAACACGAAATGGTAAACAGATGGAGATGGCAGTAGGTGAGGAAAACATTTTGTGCATGTCAGATTGTGTTCCTATGGTAACAGCCAAAAGAGTGCAACAGTTTCGTATATGCGATCACTCCTCTGTGTTTACTGATAGTCGGGTTCAAACAGGGTCTGCACATTCCTACCAAGCACCTGCGTCTGCAAAGAGTTGCATCCCTTTTACAGTGCACCACCACCACTGTGTGTGTGTGTGTGTGTGTGTGTGTGTGTGTGTGTGTGTGTGTGTGTGTGTGTGTGTGTGTGTGTGTGTGTGTGTGTGTGTGTGTGTGTGTGTGTGTGTGTGTGGGGAGGGGGGGGTAGTGGGGTTGTATTGCTCACTTTGAAAGAAACGCCTTCAGACAATACCTGGCGCAACCTTAATCAGTTTATCTTTATTAATCAGTGTTAAGCCGTATCTGTGTATCTCATCTGCCTGGAGGGCAGATGAGATACACTAATTACTCTATAACTATAATAACTGTTTGATTCAAGAAAGAGTAAGGCCAAGGAGCTCACTGAGCTTGAATATATTCATATACATTATCATCTTGTTTCATTATTAACTCCTATTCTAATTATTCACACTATTATTGGTGTCATCGCAGTACAATTCAATACATTAATTCAGGCAAAGGAAGATTGAATACCAATATTTTGTCTAGGTCTTTGCATTTAAGAAGCAGGTAAAACGAACCAGTGAAGTCAGAGCAGGTCGTTGATGCATCTGATGAGATTTTAGTCAAGACTCTGTTGGGAATAAATCACTATCTACTGTTTATTTTATAAAGCGTCATTAGTTTACATGTAATTTCTAGTGAGAGGTACATTTCGGATTTCTTGTGCTTATTTATTTATGACGGTGTCTCACAACTGTCACTTTCACATACTATATTCAAATGAAACACTGCATTGTGGGATTGTAAACAGGAAGCTGTGTTTTGTACAATGTCAGGATTGTTGAGGTTATTATATCATGCATGACAGTTTTCAGTATTTGGATGTCAAATAAAAAGTGAGAGAGTAAATTCATCAGCTTCAAAGTAATAGTGATTTCAGACGCAGCTAAATGTTTCAACATGCTTTATTCTTCAGAAGTAAAAGTTGAAATGTATAATTTTTCAAGTTGAATATTGAGTGCAGCACACCGACAGTTCAAAAAGGTTTATAGCAAACTTGGTTTTCAGGGTAGGCAGACGGAGAGAGTTTTTGGGGCTGATCCAGGGTCTGCATTGACAGACACGAGGAGCTGGGAGTGAGCAGGCAGGAGACTGGGAATCCGGAGACTGGCAGGCAGAGATAAAGACTTAGCACAGGGAACAGAGTGTTAACGCAGGAGCACGGACGTGCTCAGACATTTTGGGGGGCGGGAGCTCAAGTGAGAAAAAGGGCACTTCCCATAATAATTTATTTAAAAAAATGTAAAACAAAAAGTTAAATATAGTTGCACATCTCTGACTTACTGACCAATTTATTATTATTTATACCCTCACACTCATGCAATTGTTTAATACTCAACAGAATTCTACAGAATAATCAGTTAACACAGAGACAATGGTCTTCTATTGCCTAGTATTCACTACGCACAAGAGCAGACAACAAACTAGTACAATTAATAGTTATTAAATGAGCAGCCAACAATCAAAATTGTTCGAAATTACAGGCAAAAAGATCGTTTTTCCATGTACTTGTTATTTACTTATTTTCGCCTATAGCTTCCATGTTTTCTTTCACTCTAATGAAAAGAAAACTTCCAAAAAACATTTATAAATGGTGTTTGTTTTACTACCATGTCTGAATTCATCTAAAGATTTAAAGCTAATCTGCATATTTAAACATAACATTTCAGGGGGAAATACTGACTTGACGTAAGTACCCAGCTAGAAATGTTTGGTTCTAAAAACATTCTGAGAATGTTAGTCATTGTTCTAGGAAGGTTTTCAGCGGGAAGATTTTGTTTGGTTCCCAGAACGTTCTTCTGAAAGGTAGGATAACGCTCTCTAAAAACATTCTTAACATTTTTGGTGATAATATTGTTAGAACATTATGCCCTCCTATTCTTAAAACGTTTTCAGCGGGAAGTTTTTGTTTGGTTCCCAGAATGTTCTTCTGAAAGGTAGGATAACGCTCTCTAAAAACATTTTTAAAATGTTTGGTGAAAACCTTCTTAAAATGTTTTTGAAAACATTTTTAGAACATTATGCCCTACTGTTCTTAAAACGTTTTCGCCAGAAGCTTTTATTTTGGTTCCCATAATGTTCTTCTGAAAGGTAGGATAACGTTCTCTAAAAACATTCTTAAAATGTTTTTGATAACATTGTTAGAACATTATGCCCTACTGTTCAGAAAACATTTCCAGCTGCAAGTTAGATTTTTTATGTTGCCAGAATGTTATTATTTTAGAGAAGGATAACATGGTTTATGTTAAAGAAATTATGCAAATGTTCTATGGTAACAATTTACTAAAATATGTTTACATTATTAGAACATAAAGACATAATATTCGTGTAATTGTTCAACTCAAAATTCCTGGGTAAGAGGACTGACCACTGTGGTCATTAGGATGATTATGATAGTTTACTTAACTATTGGAATTGGACTATTAACACATGAAAAAGGATGACACAGAATCAGCTGGTGAAAGTAACATTTGTTTATTAGAAAAGGGGTGCTGGGAGTGGAGGTTGGTTATGGCGGCAGTGGGAAACAGTTGTTCCAGGGTGGGTAGAGAGGCCTGGCTGGTCTTGGGAATGTGGAAGGCCTTGGATTCCTCCTGGGAGAGACACAAAAATCAGTGTGAGGCAAAATCAGGCAAAGTTGTCAAAGAATATGCTGGTAAAAAGCTAGAGCGGCACACAACAAACCTTTCATGGCAACAATCCGGCAGGGAATGAGTGCAGGCTGCAGGTTTTAATATCGTGGCTGACGAGCAGGTTGCAGGTGTGGTTGATTGGAGATTGTTCCCAGCCGTGTAGAGCAGACCAGCAGGCAGAGAGAGAGAGACACACAGTAGAAAGAAACACATACAAACACTAACAGGGGTTTCAGTGACGGGCATTGATATTCGGTCCGTTCTTCTATATGTCTGTCTTTGGTTTTCTAAGTGTTATTCGATCCATATGACAATAGAGATATGTGAATAACAACAAAAACACTTGGGGTATAATGTTCGAACAATGTTATCACCAAACATTTTAAGAATGTTTTTAGAGAACGTTATCCTACCTTTCAGAAGTACATTCTAGGAACCAAAATAAAACTTCTCGATGAAACCATTCCTAGAACAATGAATGGTAACATTCTCAAAATGTTTTTAGAACCAACTATGTTTAGCTGGGAACTCAGACATGCCTACGCAAACATGCAATATCATGACTTACGTGCTTGTTTTTTTCTAAAAAGGAAAATGTGGTGACATCAAATTTCTTTTAAACATCCTTTTCAAACAAATAAAGCGCACTACAAAATAAATCTGACGTTGACATTACATTACATTTCACTTGTTAGATGCTTTTATCCAAAGCGACTTACATACTCAATACTGTGGACAATCCCCACAGGAGCAATTTGGGGTGAAGTGTCTTGCCCAGGGACACAACAACATGCTGAATGCAGTGGGGTTTGAACCTGTGACCCGCTGATCCGAACACCAACGCTCAACCCACTGCACCACACGCCACACGTTGACCATGACCGTGTTAATATTTCACATCACAGGAACATTTTATAAAAAAATAATAACCTCCTGAAAACATTATCCAAATGTTGCTTCCAAAATGTTCTTCTTTGGTTATCATGTAACATTGAGGGAATGTTCTATAAAAGAACATCTGTAATGTGTTACCCCAACAACGTCCAAAACACGTCCTTAGAATGTTAGAGGCAAACGTTCCACCTTTGTTAACATATCACATGAAAGGAACATTTTATAAAAAAACGTTCTGTCATCTCAGGCCTCAATAACATCTTCAAAACATCCTCTGGATGTTGCAGTTAAAACATTATGTCTTAGTTAACCTTAAACCTTATAGGAACATTATTTGAACAAATAAACATCCTAAAAAGGTTCTTTGAACATCAGATGAAAACGTTTCTTTAAAACCTTGTTAGAACCAATAGGTAACGTTAGCCAAAGTTGTGAGAACGTTCCCCGCTAGCTGGGTAACTATGTGGGGAAGTTGTGAGGTGATATGTTTTTTTGTTGGTTTTTTGTTTTATGCTTTTCACCTGCAATGCCTTGGTAACTGCATGCAAATTAGCGCATTTTAATTAAGATAAGATAAGAGATAAGATAGTAGGCTACTTTATTACTAGTGTACGAGTTAACGCCTAATTTGCATATCAATGTGGCGATTGTGATGACATTATTAGATACAAATGTTACTGTACTCACCTGTAGTGTCTCCCCTTAAGTACAGTAGGCTACATTAGCCTGTATGCCCATGATAAATTGCCTTAGCTAAACCTTGAGCTAACTTATCCATTAGCTAGTAGCCTACCTTAGTTAACTAGGCTATATTTGTTTTTGTCTTTTGGCTAATAGGCTGTAAACTCGAGGCACTGGCAGCTTAGTCATTTGTTCATCACCACTCAGCTTCAAACAAGCCAAGAAAAGCTGGCCTAACATGGGACTTTAAGGTGGGAGGTGCTGCTACCTGTCTGTCTGAAGGAACTGCCGATGACTGTCCGCACCGCTGTGCGCGAGACGTGGAGGGAGGGAAGGAGGGGAGAGAGCATCGGAACTTCACAGTCTAGTCTCCCGACCTGATGTTTTTATTTTGTATTCAATCAATATATTTTTGGAAAGTAAAACTGTGTGCAAACAGCAGTAGATATATATTTATTTATTTATTGAAATTAAAAAAAAGGGGGGGGAAAGGGCACTTTCTCTGGAGGAAGAAAAAGGGCAGGGGCTCAAGCCCACTTTGATGTCATGTTTGCCTGCGCAGGAGCACAAATACAGGAGTTCTGCAAAAATACTTCCTAAGAGTGTGGCTCCAACTGTGGCAGACAGAACAATCTTTAACTGTGAGGAAAGCCAAGGTCGATATTGTGTTGCAGTTTATTTCATTATGAAATGCAGATGCGCTAGCTTCTGGACCTCCGGAGTAGGAGAGCCACACCCGACACAGAGGACGACAACATGCAGTCTATGGAAGACAAAGGGAGACCACAGGAGAAGAGGGCATGGAACACACACACACACACACACACACACACACACACACACACACACATACACACACACACAAGGAAAGGCTATATGAGAGGTATAGACTATGGCTGAGACCCTAACATATTTCCTAGACCTCATAACATTAGGGAAAAGTTTTTAGGAAAATAAGTTGGATGTGATCTTTTTGACCATTCAACCACATTCAACATGTTTATTATTCACTATAAGAGTCTCTAATGTAGCGTTGTGAAACTGCAGGAGAAATAACCAATGCATTTTAGATATTACCCATATTAGTATTATCATTTGTATTTATTTAAAATAAAAATTAGTGAAGAATACAGCAGTCTCTGCCATAAATACAGACTCTCGTACTGAGACATTTAATGAGTAATTAGCCGTGCTTGAATTGGGCCGGTATTTTGTTTAAGTACAGTGAGCCTTTCTAAAATATACAGTAAAGAGACAAACCCACCAGCATTATAGGATATAGGCTACTATATGACTTTGAGCCAAATACTTGTTTTTGGGCTGTATAAATAAATTGACTTGAAACAGTTGCTGATTTAGAGTACTGGCACCTTTTTTTTTCCAATTCAAGCACTGGTAATTTGTGTCATATTGTCCACTACTGTGTGTGAGAGAAATCTCAGATTCAACAGACGGTAGAAATGTGACACCTTAAGAAGAGTAGATTATTTTATAAGAATTGAGGAGGAAGTAGAGGGAAGTATTTCACAAGCAGCTTGTAGGTGAATCTGAGTGTTTACGTCTCTCTCACTCAGTCCTCCAATTTTGGTACAGTGTGTGCTGCAGTGTGCAATTGATCTGGAGTGTGGGGCGGATATTGTTTTTGATTTGAGAGTGGAATTCAGAATGGAAGGCTTCAAATATCATTTTTTTGAGTACCTTTGCTTCAACCAAAATGACTGACCTTTATTATTCAGGTGGGGAACATACAACTGTGTGTTTGTCAGTCCCATCTATCACACACTCTCTAATCTGTGTGTTGCTCATTCATTTTCTCTCTCTACTCTCAAATGCATGATTTTTGCAGTGTTGTGTTTACATTTCTCATCCACTTTTGGGGATTTCTCACATTTTGCTGCCCTTTTTTTAGAAACAAAAAAATTATAAATATTTTTTTTTTAAATACTTTCCTTAATAACATTTTCGGTCAGATGTCACAAATGTATTACACAATGAAGATAATGAGAAGAAGAAGAAATATAAAAGATAACTGTTGCAGGTTAATTGCATGTACTGATTACTACATTTGGTGTAATCTTTATTTTAATGACTAAATAAGATCCATCTAAATGACCACCAAAACCTGATTAGCGCAGAAGAAAGCTATTGATGCTGTTTGCGTGTTTGGCAGCAAAGGTTAACACGTTGACAAAGAGGTACTGAGATTTAATTTGATCAGTCATTCAACCCCCGAGGCAGCACTGCTATGAGGCTGAACATTGTCACTCTCTCACATAAAATAATGACTAGCTGACACAAAGCCATTCAGCTGGTGATCATGTGTAAAGGCTAAAGTCCATCCTAGGTGTACGGATATTTTCTATTACCAATAATAGTTGACAAAAAACAAAACAAACTGGAGGAGACCGAATGGAGATAAATCCCAGGCTGAATGTAATTTCTCCTGGCAATTCTGCATGGAGAGCGCACAGGAGGACATATTGTGTTCGCCTCTCTTCTGCCTCCACACTTCCTATCCTCTCCTAACACATGCCAATTTCGTAGGGATTTTTTCCAGATTGCTGAATACAGTGAAGAATGAATGTGAAGCTGTTTTAGTATTTCCTCTTGGGACTGTCCACGCTGGAAGAAAAAAAGCTGCATTGTTTTTTTTGTTCAAGCATTTCAAACAAACAATGTGTTTAGGTTTCTGACAAGCTGTGTTGTGGGGCCAGGATGAGTGGGATCCAAATGTCACACCAGAGACTTCCGGTAGTCACCAGTGTTTTTGTAACGATGCCAGTTTCACATTATATATTCAGGGTGTAATGACTATTGGCGAGCGAGGAAAACGGTAAAAAAAGACATTATACTGGTGGTTTAATGGCTGCAGAACCATGAGTACTGGCAGTTACTGTGAACTTAAAATATATATCCAACATTAACAGCCATGCAGCAAAACTCGGCTGATATAAAGTGACCCTGTAGTCTGCATCTAGTCCCATTTGTAAGCAAACTGCTCCAAATACCAAATACTTAACACAGCAAATGTACTTATTTAGGCTGTTAATCTGGTGTGGCTACACACACTAAAGGGATTACACTACCTCAGTCCACTTTTGCAGGTCTTATTTTGCTTATTAGCCCTCTTCTCCAGACTGCTAGAGTGTCTTCGCTATCTACTCCCACATGGGCATGTCATATTAGGGAAGAGCGCAGGTGTAAAAGCCTTTAAATCCTAACTCCTTTATAGCAGGAGTCTAAAAAAGCCTTTGCCAGGCATTTGGCTGGAGACACGGCAGTTCAGAAAACACTCAAAATAATCACTTTTGAAATGGTCATTTGTTACTGTTTTTTGGATGACATGTTTAGCTGAATGTAGGCCTGAATTAAATCTGAACCTACATCCAAGTTAAATGGTTGAATGAGAACAAATGTCTTAAATTCATACAATACATATACCTACATTTACAAAATAGTAGTCTTACTCCTAAACTTAAAACTTGAACGGGTTATGTTTTTTCCGTCTCTCTCTATGTACCTGTCTCACGAACCTGTCTCTCTGTACGCGAGACGCTGTATTGCTGATCATTATCTCGGCTAACCTTAGCTCACCGTCAGTGAGATTGTTCTGGAGAGCTGATAGCTTGAGGCAAAGAAAATGAAACACACTCTTGTATCTTTTTAATGAATCTGACCTTCTATCTCCTCCATATCTGCTATCTGAGTGTCCATTCTTTCTCCTCCTGCTACCTTGTTAAAAAGGTGTCACCCCACTCGGCCAACTCCCATCCCTCCTTTCTTCCTTCCCATCTGCCTTTCATCTTGATCTGATCAGACCCTGCTCCTTTTGTCTCAAGGTGATCACCACACTCTGTTCCTCTGTCAGTGGATTTAGAGCCACTCCTTCTCTTTTATATGACAAACTTAATGAATCATTTATAAATGATAAAGGTGACCCATGGATGGATACAAAGCCTGACGTCTCCTGATGGTGGAAGTTATGTATTAGTAGTCTGGAGGACACACTTTTCTCATGACCTTAACCTGCCTGGAGGGATTGTGACTGAATGTAATTTGGGAATGCTGCACTCCATCACCTCCTAATAGCAGTCACAACCACAACATCTGGTGGTGGAGCTACTCTGTTGCATACTTGTGCCAATAAAAGAGGAGGCTAGAGTCTGGAGAGTTAATATAATGGTTTGTTATAAATCATAATAATTGTCCAAATCCCCTTTGATTTAATGTATTGTTTAACAGGACACGTTTGGTTATCAGTCACGTAAAACAGCTCTTTGTTGTCAAGGGGCTTTATCTGTGGTGAAAAAAGGTTGGATAAAAAATGATTAATACGTTTCCATAAAATTCTGCATATTTCACATTTACTTAGTACAGACTAGAAGTAAGCTGTTCATCATTTACACACAACTTATTATATTCTTCTCTTTTTGGCAAGAACTGTAGCTGAAACCCTGTTTCTACGTTTTATCTCCTGTGATGGCTTCGGTAATCTTGACTTTTCCATGTTTAGATGAAAGTTCCAGCGTATACGTCAGTCTGTGAAAACTGAAAGCGTGCAGGTTTTCTTGGCGGCCAGTTTCTAGTGATCTGAGTTAGCAGACGTGACAGACAGCAGGAGTGAGGAAGTTCTCGGTGAGAGGGAAGGAGAATTCCCAGCTATGATTCAGAGTTTGATATTTGACCTGTAGCTCTGATCGATTGTTATTCTCCTCCGGTCTGAAAGCAGCCGACGTGTCTGCATGTCTAATACCAGCGCCAATCCTTTGTAAAAGCTCACTGTCAAACAATCTGTGTTGTGTTGGAAGTGGAGCTGACAGCTTAAGATCTGGCAACTTCCACACTGTATCTTTGTCTCTGTGCATGTGAGCAGGTCCATTGGAACAATTATGAAGTAGTTGTTTGGTTTAAGGTTACCCCCGGTTCTCATTTCAGATCTAAAATGCTTAAATGGCAACCTCTTAGCCAAAAGCTTCCAACTGTTCACATGGCTGCCAATTTTATATCACCGTCTATATTATATTCAACAGTTGCAAACACATACAAATCACCCAATCTAACACCGGAGGGACTCCATTTCTTTGAAGCTGCCAAACTTTTGTTTTCTCAACAAACCAGTTGTTCCAGTTATGATTTGATAGAGTCTCTTCCATACCACTGCTAAGTGACATTCTGGGCCTTTCATTAATGAAAAACATTAAAAAGCCCTTGGGAAAAAAAGTGAACAATAGCCAAATTAATTAAAAACATTGCAAAACTCAACAACTGCTTCATTAAGCATAATATAAGTCAAATTCATTCATAATAGAAACATATTTTGTCAAATGAATAATGGCTAAGGCTTTGAACAATCCTGCAGACAAAATGTTCATTTAGTGGCATGCTTTATCTCCTTTTTGCAACATGATTGCTAAAATACAATGAAGCAATGTCTATTGAAGCCCCCTTATCACAAGTTAATATATAATATACTGTAATATGAAACAATATATATATATATATATATATATATATCACATATTATTAAGTCGTGAGCAGGAATACCAAACACAGATTTTACTTTTCAGGTTGATTTTCACTTGCTATTATTTTAGACATACAAAGGTAACAATAAGGATTTTACAACAAAAACAGCAAATAATTGAAAAAAAAACAAGCTGAACAAAAACTATTTTAACATTTATGTTGTTAACTTCTAAAGATTTAGAGGACAGAATTTGAAAAGCTGAACAACATTTCCAAAATAACATGATTGCTGTCTAGAGAGAAGATGAATATGGATACATAATGCCTGGTTCTTTATGTTGAGTAGACCTTCATCCAAACTACATTAAAAAACATCCATAATTAGCAAATGTGACTTTAGTTTTAGGGTCGAGAGTAAAAAAGACTACGGCTCCAGCCATGGCATGACCCACTTTTTCCTTGAGTTAAACTTTGTGAGTGTTGTCTGATATAATAACTAGGAGACACTTGATTTCTACTGACAGCAGCAACATCACTTGTTGAGTCACACATCAAATGGAGTTCTGCCATAACGGTGTAATCGCTGTAACTGCCCATGGTGTGACTTTGATCTTGGCTGTGTGTCTGACATCTTTAAGCCTGCCTGACCCTGCTGGGGCTCAGAGAGAGAGAGAGAGAGAGAGAGAGAGAGAGAGAGAGAGAGAGAGAGAGGGAGAGGGAGAGAGAGAACAAGAGGGGAATGGTTAACAGGCCATTTTATCTGTGTGTTGTGTCCTTCAGTGCGTGAATGGTTTCATTTCCAGCTTTCTGTTTCATTGCTCAACAAAAGGAGTCCTTACACGGGCAGCAGTGTCGGGCCCGTCCAAAACTATTTGGGTCAAATTGAAAGAGGGAGATAAGAGGGGTCTATTGAGACTCATTGTTGGGCGTACTGCATAGTCCGAGAGACTTGAGAGGGACAGATGGAGAGAGCAGTGGAGACAAAAGTGAAAAAAGTGGAGGGAGAGGGACAGAGGATATCAAAGAGAAAAACAGACACAATCTTTGGACTCCATGGGGGGATGTGCGAGGGGAAAGATGGGAAATAAAGCACTCAAAGCAATTTAGAGGGGAGAAAGAAATGAAAGAGCGTGGCATATCAAAGCGGTTCCTCTAAGTTTAGGAGAAACTGAGGAAGGTACAGCCAGGAGTGATAAGTGGCCTCTATTGAATCTCAGAAAAGTGACGGCGAGAGAGGTTGGAAGTGAAAAGGCAATGGAGGAAGATGCGGAAGAAGTCCTGAAAGGCAACAAAGGAATCCAAAAAGCAGCGAGTGCCTCAAATGGCAGCGAGCGTGAACAGAAAGGAAAACAATGGGGGTAAAACTTGGTGTGAGGAGGAGGAACGCTCAAACGAATAAGTGATAAAGAAAGAGTAATATGCTGCCGACTCTTCGGGAAGAATTTTAATTCGGAGGTGAGGACGGATAATCTGGTGGCTGTTTGTATTTTGCTCTCTCTCTCTGACCGTGGAAATGAAGAGCCCTCCGAAATGTTATCTGTATCCTCCTGAAGGGTTATATCACTCTCACACACACACATACACACACATAAAAAGACCACCTTGGGATTCAAGAGGTAATGTCACACAGATAGCCAGCCAGTAATACGTTATCGGCCCTCTCCTCGGCTCCAGTCACTTACCCGGGGCCTCCTCTGTTTTATAGAAGCCGCAATAATGACACAACTATTACTATAAAATGAGTGTGTCTGTCTGTGTGAGTGTCTGAACATGAGGCCTCTCTGCCAGGACGCAGGACATGGTTGGGCCACAGAATGGAGAAGAGTGACAGAAACGTCTCTCAGCCTGGTGTCCTGCTGGCTCTGTGGCATGTGTGAGCAACGTGTGATCCAGGTATCACACACAGGGACCAATCTGCTCTATTCAATTAAATATGTGTGTGTATCTCAGAGTGTGTATGTGTTAGAGACAGACTTAGAGGGATATTATCTTTCACCTCTGCCTGATATGTCTGTAGGATTCAGTGCATTTGCATTTTCCTTCCTTTATGATATCTGATAGGATAACCAGGAACGAGACGTTTTTTATCAAGATGAAATTGTTTGTCTTTAGACTCTTTAAACGCTCTGAACCTTTGCATGTTTCCCAGCAAACTGCCTCAGTTCTGAAATAACAGTGCCGCCACATGAATACTAACAACCTATTTCTGCATTTTCTATAAGTCACGACAAAGCTGGAGCGTCTTGGATCGGAAGGCTCAGCGAGAGGTGGAAAATAGCTCTTGTCCTTCAGGCACATTTATCAGGCTCTCAAAAGAAACAGAAAAAAATATATGTCAATCACATGCAGGAGGGGGAGAAAGGAGGACGGAGATTGACAGAGAGAGACGCGGAGGGAGACAGGCGGGGAGGGGAGTCTCCTCGGATTGCAGGCAGACCCTGTCAGTCCCACAGGGCTGGGGGAACCAGGGATGTGTTGTTGACAGAGGATGGTTTATACTTTGAATTAGGGCTATCACTAAATGTGATTCTCCGTTTCAGCTCTTTGTGGGTTGCTGCATGGAGAGAAGAATCAACTTGCATGACAGCGTTATTTCGCTGACTTTTGTTGTGCCGCAGAGGAGTTTGCTCACGCATAAAAAACACAAACACAGATTAATCTCCGCCGTGGAGAACTATCAAGAGTCCTCTCACTCAAATGACATTTGGGATTTCAATCAAACCTTTGTCTGTCAGTTGTGTGTTTGTGACTGCGAGCGTGAGTGTGTGGTTTCCCATGTGGATCAAATCAATCATCTGAACAAGAACATCACATGGTCAATATTCAACCGAAAGAGGGGCCAGCAGAAGAGGAAACTCCGATGTGTGTTTACTGTATTTGTATTGGGTTCCTATGGTAACTGTCAAGAGATAGCAGCAGTTCAGTGTGTTATGACTCCGCTGTGTGTACTCAAGGAGAAGAGTGTGATTAGAAAGGAAAAGGGAAGAACACAGGGAGGCAAAGTACACAGCAGAACTGAAAGGAAAGTTTGGATAAGGAATATAACAACTCTTTTTTTTCTCGCTGATGACAGCAGAAGATTGACAGCTTCTCCTCTTCTCATTACTTTCTCTGTGTGTGTGTGTGTGTGTGTGTGTGTGTGTGTGTGTGTGTGTGTGTGTGTGTGTGTGTGTGTGTGTGTGTGTGTGTGTGTGTGTGTGTGTGTGTGTGTGTGTGTGTGTGTGTGTGTGTGTGTGTGTGTGTGTGTGTGTGTGTGTGTGTGTGTGTGTGTGTGTGTGTGTGTGTGTGTAGCCTGCACCGACACAGAGCTCCACAGTTTGGCTGCAAGACTAAAGGACTGGTTTGGAGTTCTCCATCTTGATGCCAACAGAGACCTCAAATCCTCCGACAGCCTCGACTCTGCCACTGGACGTGAGTACATGACCCCACAAAGTGTGTGTGTGTGTGTGTGTGTGTGTGTGTGTGTGTGTGTGTGTGTGTGTGTGTGTGTGTGTGTGTGTGTGTGTGTGTGTGTGTGTGTGTGTGTGTGTGTGTGTGTGTGTGTGTGTGTGTGTGTGTGTGTGTGTGTGTGTGTGTGTGTGTGTGTGTGTGTGTGTGTGTGTGTGTGTGTGTGTGTGTGTGTGTGTGTGTGTGGCAGCCCTTTCCTGTTGACAGCGCCACGCTTTTCAGTCCTCGTGAGGGTTGCTGTTGACAGCGACCCTGCGATGTTTTCTGTAATGTCTGAGCACATGTCAGATGGGCCACTGCACACACTCCGATTCACCCAGTTTGATACTTCAAAATGTTCCAACCTGTTCAATTTCATTATCTTCTTTTTCCTCCTGTAGATTTTGACACCAGCATCTTGCCCATCTGTAAGGACTCTCTGGGCTGGATGTTCAACAAGCTTGACATGAACTTCGACCTCCTGCTGGACCAATCAGAGCTGAGCGCCATCTACCTGGACAAGTATGAGCTGTGCATGAAGCCCCTCTTCAACTCCTGCGACTCCTTTAAGGACGGGAAGCTGTCTAACAACGAGTGGTGCTACTGCTTTCAGAAACCTGCGGGTGAGGAGGGGGAAAGGGCAAAACCAATTAAGAATTGCTGGAAACGTTTAGATGAGAAAGGCAATAATCAAATCAAATCAAGTTTTATTTATATAGCACATTTTTAAACGATTTTTAGTCGAGCCAAAGTGCTTTACATATAATAAAAAATACCCTACAGTAAAGACACTTTACAGAAAATACAACAGCACAGTTTGTGCAGAATATCAGTATGAGAAAAACAACACCCTCTGTCCTTAGACATAATGAGATGTAAAACCCTCCAACAATTTGAAATAAATTGGATGAAAATGTCCCAATAATGTCACAAAAATACATAAATACATAAACATTTCAATACTGGTACCTATTTCTTTAAAATGTGCATTGTGTACAGAGATTGTGGTCTTTTAAGCGGATAATGAATCGAGAAATAAACTAAATAAAAGGTAGACAGAGATTATAAATTGTTAGTCGATGAGAAGATGCAATTGAGGATAATGCTTGGAGAAATAAAAGGGTGTCCAATACAAGAAATCAATAAGATGTTAGTGTAGCGTATATAGAGTAGATGGTAAGACGGGAAAAATGTTGTAGTTTTAGAAGAAAAACAAGCCCTTTTATTTAAAATGTTTTTGTGTTTTGGTTGTAGGATTGCCCTGCCAAGCGGAGAAGAGCAGGATCCAGAATCAGAGTCGGAGGAAGAGCCTCATAGGTCAGTCTGGATGATTGACAGCTGTCACTCACTGACTCCTACATTAACTCATTTATTGCAAACAAACAAACAAATAGCCGAGCATTACCAGCTTTCACTGTTTCCAACTGTCTGGAGCAGAGAATATAAATCAGCAGCATTAAACAGACACCCACTATAAAGCACATCCTGACATTTTGTACACATTTCATCTGTCGCCTGCGGGCGGATCTTTCAGTCTGGCTGGGTCAAATGAAGGTAACAGAAGTAGGTGTGTGTGTGTGTGTGTGTGTGTGTGTGTGTGTGTGTGTGTGTGTGTGTGTGTGTGTGTGTGTGTGTGTGTGTGTGTGTGTGTGTGTGTGTGTGTGTGTGTGTGTGTGTGTGTGTGTGTGTGTGTGTGTGTGTGTGTGTGTGTGTGTGTGTGTGTGTGTGTGTGTGTGTGTGTGTGTGTGTGTGTGTGTGTGTGTGTGTGTGTGTGTTTGTTATTGAAAGTGACTGCTTCCCTTTAAGCAGGATGTATGGTTGTTGTCCTGCAACCTTCACAGCAGTAATTGATTGCCGATATCCCCCTCTGAATACATAAGAACTGTGGTCTCAACTACAGGAAATGAAGAATCACATTAATCTTCTGTTCTCCGCCCTTTTGTTTCTTGCTGTTTACTCTGTCTCACCTTTTATTCCCTTCTTCCATCCCGCCCTTACTTACCATCTTTAGGCTCTTATATTCCCCGGTGTACTGAGGAGGGTTACTTCAAACCAACGCAGTGTCACAGCAGCACCGCCCAGTGTTGGTGTGTGGACAAATACGGCAATGAGATCGCTGGATCCAGAAAACAAGGCAACCCCAATTGCGGTAAGTCCACACACACACACACACTCACACACACACACACACACACACACACACACACACGCACACACACACACGCACACACACACACACACTCACACACACACACACACACACACACACACACACACACACACACACACACACACACACACTCATCCATCTATAGCTTAACAAGGGGTATGGTTGTGTTGCAGAGCTCCCGTTTGAACATAACGTACCACTGAAACTTGAACAGTACCACAATATCTCGGTATCAGAGATCTACTCGCTTCCCTTCCTTACTATCTTTAGCGGTATCTAAACATCAGTAAATATTTATGAAATAGATAACATGCCTCTGGGGTTTGGCTGGTTTACTATCAGTCATGTGCCTGATGTTATCTGCCTCTGATATTCTGCTCATTTAGCTTTGATAAACACCAGCTTCCTGCAAGTCAAGTAAGAAACTCCGTCACACTTGTCAGCAGAGAGCAGCGTCAAAAGTGTGGTTGTTTACATGAATTAAAAGCAATGACTGAGCAGCATCTTTTATAGGAGGGTAAACGCATACTGCAGGCTGATGTTGGCATCCAAGGAAATGCATTCAAACAAGGAATATATATAATTAAGTGCTTTGATATGTCAGATCTATAGCTCCACCATAGCCAGGGGTGGATATTCAAAGGGAATGGTCAAAAAGCCAATAGAGGCACTTTGCTGCAAATCAATGGCCATGGGATTTCTTTGTGGAAAAGGAGAACAATAATTAGCAAGAAAGGATGGAGGCAGATATACTGATTATCAATCACACAGCCAGCTCACAGTCACAGATTACAGCTCACTGGAATGCCAGTCTAGTCCAAAGCCAGTAATTGCACCTTCCAATATTGATGAGGTGTCTCTCCAGAGCCTGACACACACACACACACACACACACACACACACACACACACACACACACACACACACACACACACACACACACACACACACACACACTCACCGCAAACACACACACACACACCCACACACACACACACACACACACACACACACACACACACACACACACACACACATAGACAGCAACAGCCCTTTGTCTCCGGTCTAAGAAGTTTAGGCTGCAGCAGCCTGGATCTTTTTTATTCTGCCTTGCAAAGAAAAAACTAGTAATGCAGCAGCTCTCCGTTCAGTAGTCTAAACACAAGGACACCAAACTGACTTTAACACTGTAAGTGCCACTCAGCCTGAGTACACTTGTACCTAGGTGTGAAAAGGCTGATAGGAACTTAACTCAGAAGGATTTTAACGTCCCAATTTCACAAAATGCTGGAGGCTGCTGCGGAGATAATGACTGCTGTTTGCACAGTTACATTTGCAAAATTGTTTGCAAATGTAACCTGATGTTACTAAGCTTTTAGCACAGAGGCTGACTAAATATGCAACCTCTTGACTCTGCATTGTGATGTGTTAAGTGGAGGATCAAAACAAAATAGAGTAAAGTTAAAAAATGGAGTCGGTTGGAGTCTGGCAGGGATGCAATGGAAGCACGGCTTCAGAGTCGACATGCTAGCAGCTCTGTTCGGCTGCTTTTATGCACAATGAGGAACTAAACACATTTAAGATTGGCTCGTTAGTATTTAACACAATGTATGATTGTGCTAAATACAAAAGCGCTATACATGCCAAAAAGGTATGTACAAACTTTGTGCCAGATAATATGAATTCCCTGAATGTGTGCAGAGTATACTAGACAACCTTTAGCAAATCTCTCATGAACTGTTAAGGTCACACAGTCCCCGGCAGCATTTACCATCAAAGAGTGAGACCCTGATCCTCGGACCCCCACATTAGTCTGTCACCGTTTACACACTCAGGGATCCTGTGTTTCAACCTGTTTGCTTATCTGTGTTTTGTATCTCCCTACAGATGAGGACCAGGAGACATCGGGGGATTTCGGCAGCGGCGGTGCTGTCATCCTCCTTGGCGACCAGGAGGAGGAGCCATCACAGAGTGGGCGGAGCCGGCAGAAGAAGAGGCGGGGCCGGATTCACCCCCGAGGAGCCATCGAGGATGACGAGGAAGACGAGGAAGACGATAAGGATGACGAGATTGGCTACGTGTGGTAGCTCCGCTTCATCTTATTTTACCATCAGCCGACCAGGAATCTCCGTTAACTCAGCACAGATCTGAAGCCATTCCAATGTCCCCCCCTCCTCCTCCTCCTCCTCCTCCTCCAGTTACTTTGGCAGCAGCCCATCTTTTGGCTCCTGAACTTGCTCTTGTGATCCCTGTCTCTTATCCATGTGACTCTCTTCAGTGAACCTCATTAGACGTCTTCCTTTTGTGTTTCACAGACTCAAAACAGAAAACCTATTACATTTCACCAACAACTGTCAAGACTCCACTTGCTCCACTTTCTGCCTCTACCTTCCCCTAAACCTGTAATCATTGACCTCTTCTGAAATGGACTTCTCTACTTTCTCCCTCTATCTCCTTCTTTCTCTTATCCTGTCCCTCTTTCCTGTCCCTGTCTGTCTGTTATGTCAGAGCCTCTGGTCAGTCTGTGAGCCCAGATATAAGCTGATGTACCGGATGTAAATATGTTTCCTCCAGGTAGGCCAGATAGCAAACTGAACCCACCCTGTTCTTCATCAGCAGCCTCATACTCATGATTTGTGTTTCACTGTCGGGCTCCTTCCAGTGTTCAAAGATGTTCCCTCAACACGTTCCCAGGCTCTGAGATGCTCCCTCTCTTGCTGTTATTTCATGGAGGATTGCAAATTATTTAATCGTTGATCTTGAATGTCCCAGAAAGCCCAGGAAGCAATGAGACTAATGATGTATTGTCGTTGTTGTTGCATGTTTCTCATCGTGTTTCTGTAAAAGAGAGAATTACCTGGCCATGTCTAGCTCTATGCATCTCAAACAGAAAGTGATGCCTATTTGGCTGCTACAATACTTTGTTGCTATGTTGATTCTGTCTAGTGTCTTTTTGGTTCTTCTCCCATTCTCAGGAGGTATAGGAAGTTGCGTTGCAGAGCGATAGCACTGTAGAAAAGAGAACTGCAAGGCCTACAGTCCAAACGTGCGGCGTTTCAGCCAGCTTCTTTTGCTAATTGGTCAGTAGGGCTTCTGAGGCTGTTTGGCTGTGCACAGACACTAGAGGAAGAAGCTGCTCCTGAGCTGGGAGGACACATGAAGTCCGGCAAGCAGAGACGAGGCTCTGCTCCGCCCCGCAACACTGGATATGTTTGTGATTTAAAATTGAAATCCTCACTATGTCAACTAAGTGAATTTTTATTTGTAACTTTGAAAATGTAAGTAAAGTGGCACTTTGGGTGTCTTTTGAACCTTAGGTCTGTGTCCATGTGTCTGTTGTTTTCCGGATGATCCGCACAAGCCTCACATTTCATCTTATTTCAAGCATGATGAAATAAAAACACATCACTTTCCTCACTGCGAAACCACAACCACATTCATATGAGTTTCATATTGTTTTTGGTTTTATTGTCTCCGACGCTCGGTTTCTCTGCAGTGGAACAATCAAAGCCCTCCATCAATGCTGACCTTTCCAACCTTGAGAAAGCAGCCTTTCCTGTTAGAAGCAAACATAAATGGAAGCAGCAAAAACATCTTATCATTTGCCTTTGAGAGAAGGAGAATCACAAAGCCAGCAGTACCCAAAACAACATAAAAGCTTAATTAGTGTTTTTGTAATCTCACTGGCTAATGGGACAGCTGACCCCACTGGGCTAAAACAGCCCGCTCAGCACTTTGAAAACACATTGTACCAACAATCGAAGGCTAAAAGGACGACAGAGTCTTCTGCCTTGAAACCGCCTATTCAGCAGTTCACTCCACACTCTGTCAGATACAGTAGGCGATGAATTTAACTATGTGCATTCAATTATGCCAGTAGTTTTGTGGGGTATAATTACCCAATTCTGGGACCCTGGTTAGTGCAGGGTCTTCTGTCGTCAGGCTACATGACAAAAGCTGTGAAGAAAATCTCTCATCCGCTCACTTTCATTACATGAGGTGCTGCCTTTTTATCTGCATTGAATCCGGCGTTTTCCTTTACCTTGCATACATTATGGAACCAACTTCAAATGATTCCTTGAACTGGAGATGTATCTCATAAGTTAGCATATTCGTTGTCTTTTCCTGTCTTTTTTTAAATGTTTTGAAAACACAGCTTATATCTCCTTCAAGACAACCTTGGCCAGTTTTGTGTTTACACTTATTTTAGATTTATTTGTGAAGATTGTAAACACTCATGGTTCTTGGGTTAATATGAATCCCCCACCAGCAACCGGCTAATTTAAGGGATATCCTGCTCTGTCCAAACAAAACAAATCCACCTAACAGACCTGTTAGAGCACACTAGCTAACACCTTATATCTCCTTTTATTTTTATTTATGCTAAGTGAAGTTGGCCTGTAGCTTCATATTTTCAGACGATGCCAGTTCAGAGAAAGGGATTACTGGTGGTTGTACCCATAATTCACAAACTCTCTCTCTCACACACACACACACACACACACACACACACACACACACACACACACACACACACACACACACACACACACACACACACACACACACACACACACACACACACACACACACATACACACACACACACACACACAGTCATTATTGTTTCTATGTTCCTGCGCTCTCCCACTCACTCTCCTGGAGTGAGCTCCATCTTCAGCTCAGCTCTGTTAGGGAAATGCGTGGTTGTGTTTTATCCTCGGGACACTTTGTTCCTCTGGTTCATTTCTCTACTGGCTGTTTTTGTATTATCCACAGATGACTTCCCTGTCAGGTGGATTCAGACGGAGTCTCCATGGAGACTGGTGATTGGCTACCAGAGGGGGGTTTTACACATCGATGGTCCATTTTCGGGACGAAATAAAGCAGCTTGATAGTATTTGATTTCATTTGAGATGCTGTTGACTGGTCTTGGTATTGAGTGCTCTGTAAGAAGGACTTTTGTCTTTTACATTTTTAAAGTTGTAATTGTTTCTTACCATTTCTAACTTTCAGAACCCACACAATCGGACCAGTGTTAAACACACTGCACTACTCTTCTTCAGTACACCGTGCTCTATTTTCCATTCACCTGGATTCTTTTTTCCCACTTTGAGGTACATTAATAATAATAATTGATAGACAATTATCACCTTTTAAGCTGACAGCAGACAGAGCAACATCATAACTTCTTAGGGAAAGATCAGGGAGTGTTTAACAGGGGTGGGAGAAGTACTCAGTTCTTGCACTTCAGTAAAAGTAGAAGCACCAGAGTGTAGGAATACTTTCTTACAAGTAAAAGTCCTGTATTCAAAATGTTACTAAAGTAAAAGTACCAAACTATTAGCATCAAAATATACGTAAAGTACTAAAAGTGAAAGTACTCATTCTGCAGATTGGTTCTGCTGCTGTAGCTGAAAACTGATAGCATGAAGAATAACCCTAACCTGGCAAGTCATGGGCTACAAACCAAACAATAAACTGAATGATACTGAAACGCTGCTTAATAGTGAGGGGGATCTGCTGGATGTGAAGATAATATATACTGTGGGAACTTTAATATGAGTCATTTCAATCCATTATTAATATGAAAATATTGATTTTAGCATATTAAAACCTATTCATCTAAATACTCCTCCTACGACAAAAAGCTTTAGCTAGACTGCATCATCTTAATATGGAGAAGCTCAGAGCACTTAAATGAAAAAGACCAGGCTGATTATGGAGTCTGCTCACAGTTTCCTTTTGCCTGCCGATCATATGTGCCAAGATTGCCACTTAGTAGGTTTGAAGTCCAAGTGGCTCTCCAGTCATCAGGGTCCAGAGGGCTGCCGGTTCTTCCAGGTAGTTTTCATTCTAGTTGTGTGATCAAGAACCGATTTAGACCCGCAACCACAGGGGAGTGCAATTAACTACCTGACAGAAGAGGAAATCCTGCAGTGCTCCAGGGCTTGAGGACAAGATTTGAGGATCACTGGTCTAAAGCCTGCCTATGTAATTGGCAAAGACATTGTAATAAGTAGGGATCATCTCTTTAATCTGTCACGGCCTGCCACTTCCACTCACTCTCTGTCATGCTCTGCTTCCGCTGCAGCAGCTCGGTGAGCATGGCTGCAGATCATGCCCCCAGGTGGAGGTTTTCTGGATCATTCACTTTGGATATGGTAACCAACAGCACTGTTCCAAATGTGCAAATTTAGAGCGAGATCATACCGCTCTCGTTAATACTCTGCCAGTGAGGTCCCTCTGATAGCACTTAATTGCTGGGTGTAGCCCTTTGCTAAATAAATTAAACAGGAAACAATTCATAAGCGGCTCCAGTGGCTTCCCTGCTGGCAATGGTGATAAATTAAATTGAAACTTTCAGGGGAGCAGTCATGCGAGACACATTACCCTCAGACCAATATTTGCATTTACCTATTTGGGTTTTCTAATTCATTTTTTCCCTATCTGATTGTTCGTTCCCAGCCATGTCCACCAGAGCTCTGCGCTGTTGTCACTGCGTTTATTTGGGGGGAAATTCCGTTGCTTTTTAAACTACACAAACTTCACTTGAATGTATAATCACAGTGTGTGACACTAGTACCCTC
This sequence comes from Notothenia rossii, assembly GCF_949606895.1. NCBI lineage: Eukaryota > Metazoa > Chordata > Actinopteri > Perciformes > Nototheniidae > Notothenia > Notothenia rossii. The sequence continues at coordinate 75,023,924 of NC_136901.1, read as the reverse complement.
TGGTGGTCTAATCCAGCTGGCTACATGTACTTTTTAATAGAAATCCTGCTCTGCGGGGGTCTGGTAGGAGTTAAGGGCGGAGACGATATAATTGCAATACCCCTGCTCTCAGCCTGGAAGTGGATCTTTTTTTGCAAGGCGTTCACCCATTTCTCTCTCCCTCTACTTTCCTGTCAGCTCTTTAATAAAAGAATGAAGGAATACAAACTTATACAAATAAACCTTGAGAGCAACATGTATTTATTATCACTATCATTATACAATGTCCTTTTTTTTGAAAATATATATTTACAATTGCATAAGTGTAGTGGTTAACATGGACTCAAACAAATGGCCAAAGCAAGGGGTTACAGTTTGCATAATAAAGGCACTTTCTGAGGAGGAAAGGAACACACATGATGAACATGGTCTTATTTGTGTTTCTTACATTTTGTTTCTTGTAGAATCAGAGGTTTGGAAGGGAAGACATCCTTGTCTAAATTTCGTATAAAACACTTTGGGGTATGGCTGTAGATTAAAGGCACAGAAGTCAAAAATGTTTACATAATGTTTGCTGCTCTTCAGGCAAATATAGGCTTATCCAGTTATGGTGACTAACTCTGCACTGGCAACAGCATCACTGTTTAATTTCTTAGAGGCTGAATTTCTCCACGTCAGTCGGATGGAGCTCAGTGCTGGTGGGGGTCTCCTCTCACCAGTGATTACTCTGAGCAGCCACTTCTAGATCAATAATTGGCGGTAAGCGACCGCTGGCCCCGCCCTCCAGGTATCCAGGCTTCACAGCAGGTGTGTCTGAGAGCCTCCTCTTGCTCTTTGTCAGGTCTGGACAGGAAGAGAAATAACGTAATAGTTTCACAGGAGGCCAGATGGAGAAGCAGCTCTGAATCCAAGCTAGGACGTCCGGTTCTCACCTGAGATTGCCAATAACATCTTGCGTCTCGCTCCAAAGGTGGAGATGCCCACTTCCTTCAGATCTTCATCCGACAGAGTGAGGAAGGTCAGATAGTCAATCTGGATGAGTACAGATAGCAGTGGTTTTACAGTTAGCGCTCATTCATGATGCACTTTTCGTTTAAGTGTGTGTGGCTGTTTTGGCTTGCATTCCTTCATGTATGTTCCCATAAAACCAAACTGCACTTGTTTTTCCCTGGATTTAATTTTTTTGATTTAACACAATTGCTTAAAATCATATTCCAGGTGGCAAAGCTATAGCTGGAAGGGTGGCTGAATCTAAAACCGTTGTTAATGTCCCGTGTAAAATCAAGGTTAATCTATTTTAATTAATCACATGTTTAGACACGAGTGTAATCCGGAAAGAATACACTTCCCTTAACATCTTATCGTGAAGGCTGTTTAGTTGCATTGAAAACTAATTTTGTAGGACACAGTGGTTTGTTTATATATTAATTATATTATATGTATATGTTTATATATGTATGTTTAAAGCTCTTGACCCAGTTCTCCCACAGAGCGTGTTAGTGATAATGAAGATGTATTTTCCCTCACTAATAACGTTTATTTATATATAAATTAATGTGTTTACCTCTTGTTGTTCAAACACATCGATGTATTTGAATAGTCCAAGTTGGCTGAGCAGCTCCGGCAGGTCATCTATCATCTGTGGGGAGGGGCTCCGCTGGCTGCAGGTCGACGCCCTCCTCGACGAGCACACACCTTCAAAGTAGCTGCTGTTGCTCGGGAAGCTCTCCGCTGGACATTAAAGGTCAGAGAAAGAGGTTAAAAATGGCGGGGAGAAAGGTGACATACTGTTTTGTTGAACTTAAACACACTTAGGACTTACAGGGTTTGTCATTTCTGCTTCTATTCATTGAGGATACAAATGCAGGGAAGGAGGATGAGGAGGAAGCGAAAGTAGATGGGGGTGAGGAGGGGGAGGAGGATAAAGAAGAGGAGGAGGAAGACACAGGCAGGAATGAAGATGTGGATCCATGTCTGTCCCTCCAGTTCTCACAGTTGCTCCGGTTGAACACCTTCCCCATCTGAGCAGCCCATGGCTATAGGTGACAAAGAGAAATTGTAACGGCATTAAATATAAAGCAGTTTCAAATATTTCACAGCAGCACCTTGCACTACTGTCCCCATCCCCTCCCTTTGTCTCTCTTCTCTTTGTCAGTGATACAGGTCATAAGTCAAACAGTTTCAAGTGATCACATCCTCTTGTGTGAGAGGGTTTCAGTGGACACACAGCCATAGATCCAAATATTTAACAAGAGATCTGCCCCTGTGTGCTGACCTGTGATAATAGCACTGTCTGACTGGACATTATCATGCAGTGAGCAAAGCAAACGCTTCCTCCCAGCTGCCTGGGTCTCAGGAGAAAATTGAACCTATTTGCTCTTATTAACTTAAGTGAGAGTGGGTCTATAGGTCTACCACTGGCTATAGAGCAGTAAGTATGCAGCCATTCAGGAGGCTTGAGAAGAGAAAAACAGCTCAGGTAAACAGGTTGCTAAGAGGTGGCTGTGTTGACTGAAGCGATGGTATCAAACCCAAGGTAATTGAACGAACAAATGAGCAAGTCTTAAAGTCCATCTTGTTTCAGTTGTTTAAAGCAGACACTTACTTGTGCCTGTTGCTGGCTGATGCTGCTGCTCAGGTAGGGTTTGTAGCTGCGGCGGCTGATGTTGCGGAGCTCTTTGATCGCCTCTGCTGGCATGGACTTGGAGAAGCCGAGGCCGCTCCAGGTGTCTGTCGGCTTTTGGACTTCTGTGACCACAGGCTTTCTCAGCATGGCTGACACAACACAGACAAACACACACAGAAGGATACAGACTTAAAACCAGCATTAGCTGATTTTTTTTACCACTTTAGCGCAGATGGTACAAGCGAAAAATGCAACACCGTCATATTGATTTTTCCACAGAGGAAACTCAAGTTTTCTTTCAAATGTGTTGCTCCCTGCCAACTCCTGAGAGAAATATGTGACTCATAAAGTGTTACATGTTCCACTGAGTTCATCAGCTGGTCTCAACCGTGTCTGTCTGATGACTGGTGATGGATAGGTTGCAAAAAGTGGGTTCACTAAGGTTTTTACTAGAAACAGCTGCAACCAGAAACAACACTGATTATGTGTGTTGAGAAGGAACTAACAGAATATTTTTTTAAAACACGGAAATGCTTTTCGTTGAAGGAAACTACAGTGGAGTGGTTATAATGTTTAGGTTTGTCACTATGAGTGTCTACTTTTACATTGCACATACTTCCTCACTTGATACATTGTTAATAGGTTCTAGCAGCTTTAAGGTTAAATATTGAAATGAGCAGATACTTTCATAAAAACTGTACTTGACTTTAGTCCGCCTATTTTAAAAATGCATTGCAGGTTTTTCATGTCTCCTCCGATAGTGTAAATTGGACAAGCTTGGCTCAGGTGTTGAAGAATGAATCACACACAGTGCCTCTCCTTGCCAGCATGTGGCATACCTAATCAAACCTAATTTCGCTGAGACAGATACACACTCTTAAACGACCAACAAGTGACCCTGGGCCTCTTCTGACAGTTGAACAGATCCATGTGTCAATGTGTGATAATAAACTGCAAAGTGCAATATCAATAGGATTATTACTGGTGGGTTATCACACGTGTGGTATGTGTGTGTGTGTGTGTGTGTGTGTGTGTGTGTGTTTGTGTGAGTAACTATCCCATTCATATACTGGCATATGGGTGTCTTAATGACTGTGAGGCAGATGGCCCATTCAAACTGCTAATTCATAATCCCATAAAGCAACTCTGAGGGAATTTAGTACCATTTGGCTACTGATCTTCCCAGTATCTCTCATTCTGCATGATGGATGAGGTTCTCTTTTCTGTGTGTGTGTGTGTGTGTGTGTGTGTGTGTGTGTGTGTGTGTGTGTGTGTGTGTGTGTGTGTGTGTGTGTGTGTGTGTGTGTGTGTGTGTGTGTGTGTGTGTGTGTGTGTGTGTGTGTGTGTGTGTGTGTGTGTGTGTGTGAGAGAGAGGGCACACACAGCTGTGTCTGCATGCAAGTGTGTGTGTGTTGTCAGCATAGTGTATCTAACCCGTGTGAATCTAGTAGCAGTGCCAGTGCTCCTCTATTATAACGCTGGCACAGTGCATCCCATGAACAGGTCTCCTTCATCAGTTGTGTTGGCAGCGAGCGGCACTGAAATGAGTTGCCTCGATCAGAGCCTGCCTCTGCTCGGGATATTAATGTGTTGCCTCCATAACGCACTTGAATAAAACAAATAAGCTACTTCATCCTGTATAATCATATGACATTAAATCCTGTTTTCTCAATTATATGACTAAAAAGTAACCATAAATACAGCAAATTAAACAGCCCTCTTCATTTTGTTTTGTTTGAGGAACTGAGATAAAGTGCTTCTCCATTCTGTGCCCAGTTTACCTCCAAAAGCAACAGATTGGTTATAGGAGGCTTTTCATCAAGCCAAAAATAACTATACAGTAAGCATGTTGGGCCAAATGTGTTTTTAATATATTTATCTGCAGCATACAGCAACTATAGATCAATAAAGAGTATAAATGCTTGCTTAGCAGTGCCCTAGTTGTCGCAGCCTAAATCTGTGCAGAGCTCTTGAAAGCACACTAAGACAGGAAGACATATTAAGCATTCAGGAGCACTAACCTCTGTTTGCCAGCAGTTTCTTCCTCTCATAGTCATAATCCTACAAAGCACAAACAGGAAATGGAGTGGGTAAATAATGCATGAAATTGAATATTTGTTTATCTCTTCACTGAGCACAGGCAGGGGCACCGGACACTTTCTGCTGCTGCGGCAGTAAACCTGTTAATCCTCCGCTCAGTAACCTTTGAAGGTGAGGGATGACAAATGCGAAGGGAAGCAAACAAACACAAACATCGATTCTAAGATCAAATGTGCACCATGGCCAGGGATGTGCAAATCAATAGGTTACATATCATCACAAATCAAATGTTACAGCTGGTTTTAATCTATCATGTTCAGGAGATTAAGGCGTTAAATCGTGTTTCTCTTACTGCCATACACTCTTTTCATTATCTCTAAAACAACAAAGATTTTCATTGATTCAAAATTACCTAATTTTCTTTCCAATAAGATTAATTTGTAGCAAAATAAGGTTGACCATAGGAGCAGTTCATCATTTCATGTAGAAACTGGCAAAAGAAGGACCTGTCCAACTCCATTTTTTTCTAACCTCAGCCGTGTATGACTCAGTGCGAAAATCCTGAGCGTGTGTCATATCTCTCCTCAGGCTGTTCCTCCGCTCACTCCTCCCTCCTTCTATCTCTGCGCTTAGCAATCTGGCACATTCAGGACACACACACACACACACACACACACACACACACACACACACACACACACACACACACACACACACACACACACACACATAAGGAGAGTCAAGGTTAGTTTAGACTGGTATGGCTATACTGTATGTCCAACATTTGAGAACTTATCAGCACTTCCTCTACTGCAGCAGAAATACTGCCGTTTCAGAGACATGATGCTATATAATTATGGATTCTATTAAAAGAGAGCTGCTCTACTTGAAACTGCAATGCAACATTTTTTTGATCCAGAGAACCACGTCGACTCAGCGAAAAGTAAATAGAGATGAGGTCAACACGATTTCTTTTCTCTAACTCCGTTCTCTGTGTTAGCAAGATGTATAGATCTGGCATATGCAGGTGTGTGTGTGTGTGTGTGTGTGTGTGTGTGTGTGTGTGTGTGTGTGTGTGTGTGTGAGTGAGTGAGTGAGTGAGTGAGTGAGTGAGTGAGTGAGTGAGTGAGTGAGTGAGTGAGTGAGTGAGTGAGTGAGTGAGTGAGTGAGTGAGTGAGTGAGTGAGTGAGTGAGTGAGTGAGTGAGAGAATTAGCCACAGTGTAGGGGGTCCACATCTTTGTGAGGACCTTGTGGGAACTAATGTCCTATTAGTTCCCACAAGGTCAACCAATTATTTTAGGTTATGATTTTTTTGGTCTAAGTGACTCTTAAAATGTGTGTAAGTCATCAGGGATCATTGTTAGCTAATACAGTGAGCTCACAAGTGACCTTAACAAGTGTTTTTTACCAGTGAATGCTCACCTGTATGTTAGCGCCTGCCCTGTTGAGTGGCGTCTGCCCTGGGTGAAAACCTTGGTAGCTTCGGGACTCTGGAGGCTGCCCCTCCGCCCCATCCTGCTCATGTAGCTGACTGCCTCACACCCCTCAGATAACATTGGCAAGTCGTAAGCGCTATCATCATCTGATTGGCCCGACTGGTCCTCATTTTCTAGGATCTGAAGGAGACCAGAGAATGTAGTTCTTTTTGTTAATTTTCTATTAAGATGTATACATTAGGAAGAAATCTTTTTTGACTGACAGCAGAATAGTTTAAAAATGAAAGTTGTTTTAAAAAAGTGACAAACCTTCTCCAGTGGCCGGCTGTCTGTTCCCTTGAGCCCTGTCCTCCCCTCGTCAGCATGAGGGGTGAGACCCGGTGGAGGTAAAGGGCGGGTCTTGGAAAAAGTCTGCACCTCTGAAGGGGGAGCTGGCCCAGAGCCTGATCAAAAAGAGGGGAACTGTACTTAAAGAGGTTTGCGTTCTCTTTTTCTTTAACCCAAAACCAATTTGTAGCTACTTGATAAGAGGAAAAACCTGTTTTAAATAAGTTGTAAATGTTTTTGCTTGGAAGTCAGTGCAACCTATTTTCATGACATTTGGATGAAACACACAACTTCACAGATATATATATATATATGTGTGTGTGCTGCTCACCCTGCTCGGAGAGACGAAGCTGCTGCAGCAACATGTTGAGCCAATAGCTGGTCAGCCCGCTGCCAGCCAGCATGGGGTCAGAGGTCAACTCGGTTACCTTGGCGATCTCACAGGAATCCAACCCCAGGAGCAGACGGCGAGCCTCATAAAGACAGGAGATGTTTCTTTCCAGACCTTTCACCACCACTGACTGATAATACAGAGCTTTAGTATTTAACACAATCCAGAAATATTTTAATAAACATGTTGTATCAAATCCAGCGAGTATTTCTTTTAGCTTCTCGTTGACTTCATAGCCCTGGATTCAAGGTGAATTTTAAAACATGAGACTTGTAGGCAACAAAGAACACGATTAACATTTCACTCAAAAAAAACAACACGATTAACATTTCACTCTAGGTCAGGGTTGATTTTAACAAGAAAGCAGTTGTACCTTGCTGGTCTGTTTTACTTTGGGCTTGACACTAATGAAGACTCCCAGGCTTTGCATCATCGGAGCCAGTTTACAAGGATCTGCCTCCCCATCTTCACGCATGTCAAACATCAAACACACAGGCAGACAGTCCTAGATGTCCACAGATAAATAATGTGAAATAACAACAGATAAAGAAAACACAAAAAAAAGATTGACATATGCAAGCAATCAAAAACAAACAAATGCACCTGCCTCCTCTCAGGATTGATATTTAGCATAATTCTACCTGAACAAACCCCCCACACCCCACTGTACCATGAGCTGCTGCCGAGCCAGACACACTCCGTCAGGGTTGCCCTGGATGAGCAGAGAGGGGGGGCTCTGAGGAGCGCTCAGGTCGGGGAGGATGATCTGGGTCTGGGTCTGGTGCATGACGCTCAGGAAGTGAGATCCGTTCTGCCCCAGCAGGAAGAGATGCTGCTGGGAGGTGACATCCATCTGACTGCTCACCACACCTCCTGTGACCTCTGATCCCAGCAGCAGGTCCATCAGGATGCAGGTCGCCTTCTGCCAGTGGATGATAAATACATCAATGAAATTATGGTAAACATTGGAAAACTCTTAGTTATCCCATCTATCCGAAACAAATTGATCGCAATAAGGCTTCATTCACTACAAATCGAGAGACTTGCTAGAGATGGCAAAAATACACATATCCTTTACTGAAGTAGAAGTACAGATACTTGTGTTTAAAAAGTACTGACTAAACTTCTTTACTCAAGTAAAAGTAAAGAAGTATGGGTTTGAAATGTACTTAAGTAAAAAGTACCCATAACTATCAACTGTTTTATAGAGTAACTGACTTCACTTTATATTAATAGAACAATAATGTAATTGTTAGCTAATGAATGTTTCGATGCTGAACAACGGCAAAATTATAACGTTTTCATTGGTCCCTCTTCTTTAGAGAAGGCCAGGAAATGATGGATACACGGATCGTTTTCAAATCAATAGGCACGCAATGAATCTAAATAATAATGATCACGCCACCAAACACAGATTAAAACTAAAGTAACGAGCCTGTTTTGAAAATGTAAGAAGTAAAAGTACAGGTATTTGTGTTAAAAATGTAAGAAGCAAAAGTTAAAAGTTGTCAAAAAAAGTAAAGTAAAGTACTGATACCAAAAATGTTTACTTAAGTACAGTAACAAAGTATTTGTACTCCACTACTTCCCACCTGTGGTCATAATAATCATCAGCTTTGAGCTTACACCGCATTCTGATGTGTATAAACTGTCAACTGGAATAAATGTTTCCCTAAAAGGTTTGAGACTAACCTTGACAGCAGCTGCGTTGCCCTGCAGGCCCCAGACGGTGCAGCAGCTTTCATAGAAGCTGGGCTGTGCCTGGGGATGAGGTGGCATCGCCCTGAAGCTCACGCTGACCCCCAGGGTCTGCACCACCTGCTGGATGAGAGGGGACCCTGCATCTGGCAGAGCCTGGGGAACCAGGCTGACTGGGAGGTCAAAGGTCAAGGACAATGGCTGCAGGTCCTAGGATGGTAAACAAGAGTTAGTTGGAGAGGAGGTAACACAAAAACAAGAGGCAAACACAGAGATGTATGGCTGTGGCTTTCTGACAGATATATGTGTATTTTTGTGCCAGCTACTCTATTAATCATGTTATTGATTCCTGTGCCCTGACAGGAGTGAAGAAATTGAGTTTTGAGACAAATCAAAATGTATCCTGGGTAGTCTCTGCTCAGCCTGTACACGGATCACTCACTCTGATCCTCCTCCTGGCTTCCTCCACTCCCTCTATCGGCCCAGCGATGGACACCTGGTAAAAGTTGAAAACAATGTGATATTTTAATGAATTAGGTTTGTATTCCTTAGACTGATTGAAATGCTGCATTAATGTCTCTACATAGATCGTTACCTGGTTGCTTTTCTCTCCTGAACCGTTGTGTCGGTTGGAGTCGGGAAAATGGATGTGGCAAGATGTGACCTCCATCACCTTTTTGATGTTCCCACCACCTTTCCCAATCACGTGGGAGTGCTCTGTGTAGGCCACGTCCATCTTTAGCGTCACCTTGTTGACCTGGATTTTATTTAAACACTTTTATATAACTTTTCAGATTGGAATGGAGATTAAACGTGATGTGATGCAAACAGCAGCTGCAGAGTCTCTGCCTCCTACAACTTACAACCTACAAAAAAGATTTCCCAAGTGACTTGCTATAAAAGGAAGAAGTAACAAATTGGAAAACATGTAAAAGCACATCATCATCTCCATTGTTGAGATAGAAAGCACCCAAGCTCTCACCCTGGTTTCCAGCACTTCTAGTATCTTCTTTTTGGCTTCCAAAACATTGGCTCTCTTCCCCTCCACCTTCACGTGTGGATCTTGATGGGAACAGGAGTTCAGTTAGAGTTCATTACAAGTGAGTTTGTAACAGTCAAGGTGCAATAGTATGGGAACAGGAATCTGTGACAGGAGGGAGTGACAGAAATATCAAGAATGTGTCACCTTTCTTTGACTTGGCTCCAATTTTCAGCTTGGATGGCCATTTCACCTGAGTGTCAGTTTCTCTCATCACCTGTTGAATCACAGACAATAGGAAGGGTGAGGAAAAAACACGGGGCTCTCATTGTATGCCACAAATCACAACACATACAATCAGAACACACACACAGACATAAACACATACAGACACACATCAGACAGTTTCGTACTAAGAATACAAAGCCTCATTTGCATTTCAAAGACTGCAATTATCTCCTCCATAAAACCAGTAATCACTGGATGCAGAGTATGGAACAAATATTAGAGCGGTGGCTGCTCATACTGCTTTGTAAGCTACATTTAACCAATGCTTTCCACACTGATGATTATCCGTGGCTTTCACAGAGAAAGGCAGCTGGGTTTTCATTTGGTTCATGATTGAAATGTTTCCTGTTGTGGATTTCTACTTACTCTCTCAAAAAACATCTCTCCTGTCTCCCCATCTCCATGCTTGGGAGCTGAAAAACAAAGAAGAAGCAAACTTGAAAAACACATAAACCCACATTTTAAAATGCCTGCAGTTGGATTTGTCACGTTGTGTTGTTCGGCAGCCTCAGTGTTCAATATCAAGCATGTGTGCAGAGTCAACACTTAAATGTTGACTTGTTTGAATTTTTCCAAGCGACAGGAACAAGAGGTTGCCGGGAACATAAACAATTTTAAAAGGCCATCGCTCCACGGTGACATTTACAGGGTACAGAGGGGGGGGTTGGCTCGAGGAACGCCCTCATCACTATGGGTTACGCTGGCCAGAGCTGGGGAATGAGAAGAGAACAGCGCAGGGTGGAGAAGGAAGGTGGTGCTGGTTGGGGAGGGGTAAGCACAAAATTAGCCTAGAGACAGCTAATCACATCAATGGCATTTGCTGACGTACAGACCTCCCACTCGACCAAAACATTCAATAACAACTGCAAGATCAAAAAGGAATGTGTAAAACAAATGTAAGAAAGGGGGCACTGCTCAGCCTATCAGAGTGGAGTCTGGAGTGCAGTCGTACAGGTTGTATCCTTAATGGATGAGATGCTCAAACAATCCCACATGCACCAAATTCCCTTTCCCATCAAGCGAGAGGACAAACAGACAAACATCAGCCTCTATCTGCACAAGACACACACACAGTTTCCCCAGTAACACAAGGGAGGCATTTGTCATAAACCTGCCGCGCAGCGATAACTAAAGGAAGCAGTTACCTCTGCTTCCCAGACAGGAATGATAATAGCAGAAAAAGTATTTTGGATGCATAAGCCATTGCGGGTCATAAATCCTGGTGATACAGCAGCAGGGGTTTGGTGCATGACAGTTATACTGATGGAGACAACAAGGACGCAGCAAGCTGGAGGCCCTGACAGACACACAGGGTCAGGGAGATAACGCAGGTAGGCTACTATGAAGAGCTTCACTAACAGAATAAATATCAGGAAAGCAGCTTATGGAGAGGAGTGAAGTCGATATCAGTGCCAGTCTGCATGGTATTTACAGTAATATGAACATCTCAACTCACTCACCATACAACATGTTCTCCAGCTTCTTCCTGTCGATCCTGAACCTCTCCTCCACCCACTCCGGGTCCAGACTCTGCTCTCTTGCATTCTCCTGCCCCGGCGCTGAACTTCCACCTACTTCCTCCTCTTCCTCATCCTCTTTCTGCTCTCTGTCGGGTTGGGCCTCACTGGGCTCAGGCTTCACTGCTGAGCCGGGTTCTACGCTAGTTTCCGGGTCAGGCTGCTGGGGTGCTATGGTGGCCGGGACCGAAGAGCTTTCCTCGGTGGTGGTGGTGGTGGCCATAGCAGGACTGAGCCCTCGTCAGTGTTTGTGTGTGTGAGAGGATGCGTGCATGAGTGTGACCAAGGAGACCAGCCGGGAGAGGGGAAAAAAAGGGGAGAGAGGGGCAAGAAACACCCCCCCGTGTCTTTTCTTTAAACCCCCCGCCCCCTTCACTTAATTTAGTAGACAAATCTACCTCTTTCTCTGTCTCTTCAAGCTGTTTTAGGCTGTAGGGATTTGCTGCTATGGCCTTACATTGCACATATGTATAAACAAGGTTCATATATGTTCTGTCTGAGGTGCTCCAGGCAGACAAACAAAACTACAGCTTCAGCTGAGGCTCACTCTGTTCTAAGCAAATCCTCTGTAATCCTCAATTCAATGTCCACAGATGGATAGAAAGAAGAGGCCTATGACAAGACAAGATACACACACCTTTCACACACACACACACACACACACACACACACACACACACACACACACACACACACACACACACACACACACACACACACACACACACACACACACACACACACACACATAGCAACACATCCTGAGAAAGATCTTCACTCTAGCACACAGCTAACAAAATAAAAGGGTCACCCAGTTGTCCGTCCACGTCTGCCCTCCCTCCTTTTCCTCTGAATGAGAAGAACAAGGGCTGAGATTTCAGGGGTCGGGAGAAGGGTGGAGGGGTGTGAGGCAGCAACAGTGTGTGCTGTTTTTGTGAAGGGGAGCTTGCAACAATGCTTAGGATAAAAAAAAGAAATTATTCGAAATAAAGTCCTCTTTCTAACTTAAATGTTGAAATGTTCTTAAAGTATAAAAAGAACAAATAAATACTTTTCTGTAGACATTTTTTCCCCTGAGCGTCCTATCTTATGATAAATTGCATTATTACACTGCTAATGTCAATAGTCATAGATATAGACATTTGGAACATGGTATTAACCAAAACACTGCTGAGTTTGGGTTCATCTTTAAAAATACATTTTATGTAAACCTCTAAATAAAGGGGCCAAGTAGCCTAATTATATATGAAAGTACTGAAGTAGAATACTAATACCTTTAAATTGTGCTTAATGAGAGAACTTGCACAATGTTTTTGTTCATTCCCATCTGCCTTCGATAATACCCAGCTCCAGTTTGCACCCACTGCCTTTATTTATTTGTGAACAAGCAGCCAGCCAGAAGGTTGTGAACCCAAGCATCAGGGGAGAAATCTTGCAGAGTAAAAAAAAAAGAGAGAAAATTAGATTTCTAAAATGGCTTAGCACTTATTAAATCCCCTTCCTGCTTTAAATTTACCAAACTTGAGTTCTTGAGTACCGACTGAAAACCCGGGTAAAAACAAACTGCTCAATTAGCCAGGTCTAGTGGGACTCTGTTTCCAGCTCCACTCAGAGTTTTCCATATTGCCCAGACAAATTTGGCCCAAGGCGTATCAGCAAACATTATTTGGCTGTGCAGGGTTTTGAAAACATTGCAAACCACTGCAGGCTAGACTTATTCGCCCAAGGAGGCGAGTTAGGGAAAGACACGATGACTGCATCACCATGGAAACTGGTTAAGGGGTTAGTTATTCCAAGTTTAATCTGACTTTACAACCGCACATCTCCTCCCTCCAGCCCGTTGTTCAGCCCTGACTGACTGGAAGAGGGCTAGCTTCCAGTCAGACTCAGGGCTTGCGTCACTGTTTGATCCGCTGGACAAATAAAGAAAAGACAAACAGTCCTGCAGGGTGACTGATGAGCAGTGGGCATTTTTCTAAATCAACCACTGAACCAATGGGTAAATCCTTTATCTGTCTACAGACAGACAGACAGACAGACAGACAGACAGACAGACAGACAGACAGACAGACAGACAGACAGACAAACAGACAGACAGACAGACAGACAGACAGACAGACAGACAGACAGACAGACAGACAGACACGCAGACAGGCAGACACACAGACACACAGACAGGCTCTTTTGGTGTGCGAATATCTAAGATGTTTACTCGGTTGTTGTGATGCAATGTTTTTCTTGACATTGTTGTTGCAGCTACAAATACATGTTTAACATCACCGGGCCCTGAAAGCCCTGTAGCAGACTGATCAGGAAAAACCTCAGCATACTGTATCCACTGAGATCATGACTCCCCTTACGCTTAGGTTAAGGGTTACATCACCAACTCCAAGTGAATTCACAAGATATCATCTTTACTATTTTATTTCCGGACAAGCACTGTCAATACTTACTGAGACACAGAATATAATTGAGCGTTACCTAATTGTGTTACTAATCTAAATGTGTCCTTTGTCAATATTGAACATGCACTATACTATGTGACTAAATTATCCTCACCTCTGCAAGAAAAGAAAATATGTTCCTACTAAATGTTTTACCTTCTCACAATACACCTGTACAAAAAAAAACACACATATGGGGTAAGTTATTTTTAAACCTCCTACAAACAGAAACTCATCTGTCTTTATGGTGCTGCATTAACAGACCCTCTCCACTGGGTATGAGGAAAGGTGTGTCTTCTCTTGTCCCACCACGTGGCGGCGCTGTGACGCTCTGAGCTCACGGTTACGTCACCTGAGGAACTTCCGGTACATCCCGTGACTGGACACCAACAGCTCTGCCAACAGCCAAACTGTGGAGTAAATCTACGACATTTCCCGGCTTCTGTCGGTATTCATGGGACCAGACGACCCCCAGAAAAATGTAAACATGCCTTTCAGGAGACATCTCTTCAGTTAAAGCTGCCGAAAAACACGAACCATGTGGAGAGTTCACGGGTGTGTTGGAAGAGGTGAGAGTAAAGCCATTGACGCAGAGTGCCATGTTGTCTTTCAAGTTTCGCCTCTGAAATAAACAAGCGCTTTTAATTGTAATTCCCGTGTAGCGTAACATTAGCTGTTAATTGTGCTAAGCTAAAGGCCAGTGCAGTTAGTTCATAAGTAAACAATACGTGTGTATACTAGTTTTCTACTCTGTGTGATTGACACCGTCAGACGGTTTATTTTGGTCCCTGAATGTAGCTCTCACTACTGACCTGCAGCTTTCTGGATCTTCCCATGAATATTCCCAGAGGCTAACTGTGTGTACACAAACATACATTCAGATTGTCACGTGTTAGCAACCTTACCTGCACGACAGACATGCGCACATGCCATATAGACATGCTATGTGTTTTTATTGGGAGAACTATGTGCTTTGTCTTAAAATATAAAACGTCACATATATTCAACTTCACCTTATTTCTTGCACCTAAATGGATGTATTTTATTGTTTTTTGCCATGTCATGTTTTTCTGTTTGTGTGTATGTATATTTTGGGGAAACTGTTAAACATGTTAAACAACCTACACCTGCCCGAACAATACTCTCACATTCGTTGTTTTGATGACAGTTCATCACAACTCGGTGTACACAAGTTACCCACTTACAATAACTTATGTGGGGTTCTTACAGCCTTGGTGAAATGCATTAACATAAAGTAAAAATAACCTATTATTTGTAATGAGATGGTATTTCAGGAATTTGTTCCTGCATGAGTGCCGCTGCATATTTTCTGCTACTACTTTCTTTTAAACGTCTCATAGCTTGCTATAATTTCCTAGAAATGATCAGATATATAAACGTGTGAATTAGTCAAAACAATTCCTGAGAAGGACTTTTGTTTTTCAACAGTGGGAATGAGTGTCTAATTTTGCGGTTTTTGTCTTCCCCTCACTTCAGTTCTGCACCGATGCCATGGCAGCTCCCCCCTGCGATTGCCCCAGAACCAGGGCCAGTCTCAGGGTCTGGGGGAGGTGGAGGGCATCCACAGCTCGGCCGTCATCTCCAGCTCTCGACACTCCTCTGACATCAGGTACTTTCCAGACCTCCACTCTGCTTTTAACACAGTTCAGACATTGTCCAGGTCGGATGAGAAAATCCTACAAAGCTAGACGTGAGAAACAGAGAAGAAAGCGTGGAGCGTCTCTCTTTGATCTCAAGACTTCTTTGCCTTTGAACTTCCAATGAAAATAAAACATTTGAGTTATCGTCAGACGGCAGAGAATACCCTCAGATAATTTCTTTCTTGTTCCTTTACCCCGTCCTTGAACTCGTTCCCCCACCCCCTTTCAGCTGGTTGCATCATCCAGCAGCTTTTGCGTGAACAGGGTCAGTCGAGGGCACAGAAATAAATCCATGTGCCTTAAGCAGAGTATCTATGTGGTAAAAGTAACAGGCATATAATTGTTATATTTAGTTTGTGCTTTTTTTCTGTCAGCTTTCAGAAAGAGGAGGATGGAGAGAGGAGGAAGAAACAGAGGACCTCTCAGTTTGGCTACACGGAGCTGCCACGTTACACAGCCCTGGATGCCGTGGGATGGGTATGTCTTACATTTCAATAAAAAACACCGAACTTAATACCAGGACGACTATTTGGATGTCCTCAAGGCATCACAATTTGTTTTCAGGAGGCGAGTGGGTCTGAACTTATTAGACAAATATCCATGGACTATTTGTCCATGGATATTCTGACATATTAAATATATTAAGAGTGTGCCACTGTTCTCATATCAACAGTTATAATCACTTTGTATTTACTGTGTACAAATGGAAAACTAAACTAATCTGAAACGTTTTTCAGCTAATTTTATTTTTAAGTAAATGCAACAGTTACAAATATATGAGTGAATCATTGTGACACATTTGGCCTTTGCTACAGTATGATCTGGTTTGCATTTGCTCCCATACACTCCACTGTGTATTGGACATTACACTAGTGGCCAATAAACAGTGGAGTGTATGGGTGTTTATTCGTTAGGCTTGATCACAAGTTGCTCTAGGAGGCCACACCTCCTGCCACTTCTTATTTTCTCGGGGGATCCACACATTAATATTTGGGTGCAAGCTTTTAGACCTTTTCCAAAGTCCGTTAATACAAAATACACGAGCAGATTGCTTAGCACCATGCATTCCCCAAATGAACAGTACAGAGCTAGACATGCAGCTCTGTGCTGTGTAATTTAAAGCTTGGCAGTACATTGATATTAGGATGTTTTGTGCCAGGAGTAGAAGTTCACATCTCATGTTCTCATGACAGAGGTGACAGTGTCTCTGATGTTTCTCCACAGGGTGCTGCAGCAGTTCTTTTCATGCAGGTCTGTAAGAGGATCCATTTCCAGTTCTCCTCCAACGCTGAGCAGAGTCCGATCCCTGGAGCCCTGACCGCCCCCTCCACCCTGCACAAGTGCGGCTACCGCATCCTTCTGGAAATCTGTGAGTCATTATACTGTACACATGCAATTGGTCCCTTTTTTCGTATCAACTGATATAAACCATTGGCAAGATAGTTTCACAAAACAGACATTAAATCATCTCAAACCCAAAGCTTACTTTCCTTTGAATCTTGCGTTATAAGAATGCTGACGTTGTTTTCTTGTCTGGCTTTTCAGTGTCCAGACGTGATGTCCTGCCCAGAGGACGCAGTGTGTTGTGTCTGCAGGGGGTCCCAGAGAGACAGGACCAGGATCAGAGCAGCAGCAGCAGCAGCAGCAGCATTTCAGAGGAGGCCAGTCCCTACAGCAGCAGTGAGCAGGAGCATCTGCCCGCTGACTGCTCCCTCTCTGACCCACAGAGGGCGCTCCTGAGCCAGGATTCTCCTGCACCCGGTTTGTTCTGTTGTCTGACAGTGTGGAAAGATTGTTTGAACATAGTATTGTAGCGACCCTGCATTGCTGAACTGGGAGAGACTCACAAGGGGATTGTTGGGGGGAAGACGTTGCCCTAGTTAGCCGGATAGGGCGGGGAGAAAAAGGGGGTGGGGTTTACAAGTGACCGGAAGAGGGTCAAGCTACGGCGGGAGAGCTAGTGAGGGATCCTGAGAGAGCTAAGAGACAATACCGCTACCTATCTTTGTTGTTTTGGGCAGTCTTCCAACCCCGGGGTTTAGTCTGTTTGTAGGGTAATAAAACCCGGATAAATTACAGCCATCGTGTCCTCCTCATTTAAGTAGTTAGCCACCCGTGCGGCGGAGCCGCGAACGCTACATTGGTGTCAGAAGTGGGATCTCCCCAGCCCCCAGTCCCCGCACTACAGTTGGCTAACTACGCTAGCATCGCTAGCCACCGCCGGAGGACCGAAATGGCTGAACACGGTGAGAACACGGACTTATATGCCCCATACACCCCCCCAGAAACACCACGGAGGAAGCCAACCAGCGATGCACAGGTGGTAAGGAGAAAGGGAAAAAAAACAACCTACTCACCCCTTGCTACACTGCTGACGGACCTTCCGGAGGAAATAAAAGGAAGTCCGGTTAAGTTTGCTGCAGCCACCGGATTGCTGACTGAAAGAGCAGATGTAAACAAAGACACGTGTGGACCGGCTCCGGTGGATGCCCAACCAAAATCTATCCCGGAGTTGGAGAGAGACATAACGGCAAGTAAATGGGGTGGCCAACAAAAATCTATCCCGGAGTTGGAGAGAGACATAACGGCAGGGAAATGGGGTGGCCGACCAAAATCTATCCCTGAGTTGGAGAAAGACATTACAGAAAGTCTAGAGGAACGTTTTATGCAGAAAATGAGCATTGCAATGGAGCGTGCTTTGGGAAATGTTCTCAATAACTCAAAAAGTGACATTAAATCCATGAGGGGAGGGGAAGCACAAGATGTTGGGGCTAAACCTCATGAGCCCTATTGCAATGTAAATTCTAACCATGCTACTGACAATGCCAGTGTGAGCTCCGAACCTGCTAACGTTAAGGATGCTCATATCACTGTTGATGTCCCATGCCCAACAACAACCCCCCACCCAAGTACATGCCCCAAAGCAAATACCTACACCGCCAATGGACTCGGCCAAGGTAGCTCCCTGACTGCGGGCTCGGCTAGTCCCTCTACTACCAATAGCCAAACCAGCGATGTGGTAGCTGCTCTGACCACCGCCCTCACCACGGCATTGATGAATGTGCAGGGACCGACACCTTTCCCCAGGGAAGGCCAGCTAAAGGTCGGACGCTATGATGGGCTCACTTCATGGGAAACGTACTGGGCCCAGTTCAACCTCCTAGCGACTGCGAATGGCTGGTCCCCTGCAAAGAGAGCAGTCCATTTAATATCCGCCCTGGAGGGTGAAGCTAGAAAAGTACTACTTGATGTGACTGCTGCTGATCTTGAGAACCCACTAGCTATTTCCAGAGCACTGGAGTGACGTTTTGGAAACACTGCCCCTGCAGTTGTGATGCGGCAGAGGTTTAATGAGCGGATGCGGGGTCCTGGAGAGAAGCTAGGAGTTTTTGCAGCGGAACTGCGCTACCTGGCTCAAAGAGGATTCCCCGATTTCGATGATGCAACCCGCTTGGTGCTAACGAAGGAGGCATTCATCCGTGGCCTGCAGCCCATCCCATTACGGCAGCAAGTCCGGCTCGCAGACCCACAGACCTTGGGAGCAGCTCTAGAGAAAGCACTGGTGGTGGAGGACATCTTCCTGGAGGGTTTTGAAAATGGCTCCACGCAGACATTGACACGACCTAAGGCTCAAACGTATAAGCCTCCTAGACCCAACCCTCCTCCGCTCGGCACAGAGAGCCCACCGTTGCCCCCAGAGGGTCGACAGAGTCAAGCCTGCTATAATTGCCACCAAAAAGGCCATACATGGCGCTTTTGTCCAGCTCCTGTCACCGCTCCGGAGGGTTCAGCGCCGGGAAACGGGCGGGGCTCGGTGTAGAGGGGAGTCGACCGAGCCAACCCTTGCCCCCCAGAGACTGTGACACTCAACCGGTGATTAGAATACTCCACCTCCCCTCTGCTCACGCCCTTTGCTCCCTTGACACCTTCCCCACAGACTGCTGCAGAATACCTGT
This sequence comes from Notothenia rossii, assembly GCF_949606895.1. Lineage (NCBI taxonomy): Eukaryota > Metazoa > Chordata > Actinopteri > Perciformes > Nototheniidae > Notothenia > Notothenia rossii. The sequence goes on along the minus strand of NC_136901.1, from coordinate 75,004,581 downwards.
ACTGGTCAATGGTCAAGGGACCCATGCCCTGCTGGACTCAGGCTCCACTGCAACTGTTCTACACCCGGATCTCCTGCCAGCCGGAACTCAACCCCAAGCCACCGAGGTCCCTCTCATTACCATCACCGGGGGAGAGGCTCCCATGCTGGGGATGTGTGAAGCACACATCCAAGTAGGAGCATATTCAGTGCGGCAACCGGTCTGGGTTGCAAAACTCAGAGAGAACTGTGTGATTGGACAAGACTTTCTGTTTAGGGCAAGAGCAACATTGGATTTTAACGCACAAGCTATTACCTTTCCAGGCGGGGAGTCTATCCCCTTCCTCAAGGAGGGCGCCGGGGACGTTGTAGTGCAGGGAGACCCACCAGGTTGGCTGGATCCTCCACAGTGGGGGCCCCCTTTCGCAGAGAGCCCTATTCCCCCACTGGATGAAAACCACCCACCATCAGACTCGGTGGTACACGGCCAGCCACCGGTACCGGCCATTGTACAGACCGCAACTGTAACCCCCGAGGCTGAAATGGAAGCCGCAGCGAATTCAACGGTCGCAGACCTTTGGGAGGAGAATCGGGAGGGCCTGACCTCAGATCAACAGGATAAGCTCTGGGACCTTTTGTATAAGTATCGACACAGTTTTTCCACCCACCCCAACGATGTAGGCTGCACACACTTGGTCCAGCACTCTATCGATACAGGGGACGCACAGCCAATCCGGCAACGGCCTAGGCGAGTCCCCTACGCCCGCAAAGCAGCTGCTAACCAAATGATACAAGAGATGAAAGAGGCTGGCATTATCGAACCTTCAGAAAGCCCCTGGGCTTCCTCGGTCGTAATGGCCCCAAGAAAGGCCGGAGGCTGGAGGTTTTGTGTCGACTATCGGCCGTTGAACGACAAGACTGTAAAAGACTCCTATCCACTGCCTCGGATAGATGAGTCTCTTGACTATGTGGCCGGCTCTGCATGGTTTTCCTCTTTGGACCCTCCGGAGCGGTTATTGGCAGGTGGCCATGGCCCCAGAGGACAAAGCCAAGACTGCCTTCACCACAGGACGTGGCCTGTGGCAGTTTACAACCATGCCATTCGGGTTGTGTAATGCCCCAGCAACATTCGAAAGGCTAATGGAGAAGGTCCTCGCTGGTGTGCCCCCGGAGCGTTGTCTCATCTACTTGGATGATCTCCTCGCACATGGACCCAGCTTTGACTCCGCGCTCGAGAACCTGAGGGAGGTTTTAGAGCGGATCAAGGGTGCAGGCCTAAAGCTTCATCCTGGGAAGTGCATGTTGCTGCGACGTGAGGTCTCCTTCCTGGGGCACCGAGTCAGTGGAGCCGGCATCAGGACGGAACCGGACAAGGTTGGAGCCGTCCGGGACTGGCCCACCCCCACAGATATCCACCAGCTGAGGTCCTTTTTAGGATTAGCGTCCTACTACCGGCGTTTTGTGGCGGGATTCTCGACGGTCGCTGCGCCTATGTTCAGCTTGATGCGCAAGGACACACCCTTTAAGTGGGGACCTGACCAGGATGCAGCGTTCCAACAGCTGAAGCGCGTATTATGCGAAGACCCGGTGCTGGTTGCCCCTAACCCAGAGCTGCCATTCCTCCTTGACACGGATGCCAGCAACACGGGCATTGGCGCTGTACTCTCGCAGTTAACCCCAGAAGGAGAGCGGGTTGTTGCGTATCACAGTCGCACCCTTGATAAACCGGAGAAGAACTACTGTGTAACTCGCAAAGAACTGCTGGCGGTGATTGATGCTGTGGGGCATTTCAAGCATGTCCTCTGTGGCCTCCCATTCATCATCAGAACCGACCATGCTGCGTTGAAGTGGCTTATGTCCTTTAAGGAACCGGAAGGACAAGTAGCAAGGTGGATCGAACAGCTCCAGGCTTTTCAGTTCACCATACAACATAGGGCTGGAGAAATTCACACGAACGCAGACAGTCTCTCTCGCCGGCCGTGCGCCCCAGGTTGTTCCCACTGTGACCGTGCTGATGAGCGGGAAGCGGTGAACCTGAACCCGGGGATGGTGGTCTGTCGGGCCCTCTTACCCAACAATGCGAATAGGTGGAGAGAGATGCAGCTTGAAGACCCTGACCTTAAAATGGTCATGGGATGGCTGGAGTCCGACGTGCGGCCGCCTTGGGATGAGGTGGTTGCCCTCTCTGCCACCGTCCGAGGACTCTGGTCTCAATGGCCGGGAGTGGAACTCCAGGAAGGAGTCCTGAAGAGGTGCTGGCGGGAACCCGCCACCGGAGAGGAACGCTGGCAAGTCGTTGTACCTAAAGACCTCCGCAAAGAAGTGCTCCAGGTGCATCATGGATCCCCTGGAGTTGGACACTTCGGAGTAACAAAGACGTTGCGGCGACTAAGACAGACATTCTATTGGGGCCTGAGCCGGAGGGATGTTGAGGACTACTGCCGCCGCTGTGATGCCTGTACGGCTCGTAAAGGACCCCAGGGCCAGTCCCGTGCACCCTTGCAGCAACATTGTGTGGGGGCACCGATGGACCGAGTAGCCGTCGATATACTGGGGCCACTCCCCCGTACTACTGGAGGGAATCGGTATGTGCTAGTCGCCATTGACTACTTCACAAAATGGCCGGAAGCGTATCCCCTGCCTGACCAGGAGGCAACCACCGTAGCAGAGGCCTTGGTGCAAGGGATGTTCAGCCGCTTTGGCACCCCCTCTGAGCTTCATTCCGACCAAGGACGGAACTTTGAGTCACAGGTTTTCGCAGCAATGTGTAGCCAGCTTGGCATTAAGAAAACTAGGACCACCCCACTTCACCCACAAAGCGACGGTTTAGTGGAACGGTTCATGAGGACCTTGGGTGCTCAGCTGGCCCTCACCACTGCCCCGGATCAAAGTGACTGGGACCTGCAGATACCCCTCATCCTCATGGCTTACCGCAGTGCAGTCCAAGACTCAACCGGCTGTACTCCGGCGTTGTTGATGTTGGGCCGGGAGCTCAGAACGCCACCGGAGTTGATGTATGGACGGCCTCCGGATGCACCTGATGCCTTGGCTGGTCCGGAGTATGCCAGGCGGCTGCAGGATCGTCTAGAAAAGGCCCACAGCTTCGCCAGAAACCAGTCTCAACAGGCAGGTGTCCGCCAAAAGCGGGTCTATGACGTGCACGTCAAAGGTCAGGATTTCCAGGCTGGGGACCTTGCCTGGGTGTATGGACCAAAGAGAGTGAAGGGCCGTTGCCCCAAGCTGGATAGCACATGGGTTGGCCCTTGCTACGTGGTCGAGAGAGTGGGGGAGGTGGTTTATAGGGTCAAACTGGTTCCCAGAGGGCGCACAGTGGTACTGCACCGGGATAGGATGGCACCTTACAAAGGGGACCAACAGCCAGCCTTTCCTGTGACCCCTACTAGAGCACGGCGCGGGCCCCCCCGCCGAAGGAGAGACCCACCGATGCAGCCACTGGATGTCCTTCAAGGGGAGGTGGTGACCCCGCTGGGAGCAATAGTGCCACGGAATACTACTCCACAAGTGAATCATGGAGTAAGGAGGTCGCAGAGGGAGCGACGGATGCCGGTTCGCTTTCAAAGTGTTGCTCTACCTCGGGGACGAGGAATTACCGGGGGGGGCAATGTAGCGACCCTGCATTGCTGAACTGGGAGAGACTCACAAGGGGATTGTTGGGGGGAAGACGTTGCCCTAGTTAGCCGGATAGGGCGGGGAGAAAAAGGGGGTGGGGTTTACAAGTGACCGGAAGAGGGTCAAGCTACGGCGGGAGAGCTAGTGAGGGATCCTGAGAGAGCTAAGAGACAATACCGCTACCTATCTTTGTTGTTTTGGGCAGTCTTCCAACCCCGGGGTTTAGTCTGTTTGTAGGGTAATAAAACCCGGATAAATTACAGCCATCGTGTCCTCCTCATTTAAGTAGTTAGCCACCCGTGCGGCGGAGCCGCGAACGCTACAGTATTTTTCTCAAACTGGTGTTACCCTAGTATCTGTTGTTCAAGAAAAGTAATACTTTGTCTTTCCTGACTCACAGAGGAATCGCTTCTGTCAGCATCCTGTCCTCTGCAGAATGACGACCACACGGAGACACAAGATGCTAACGACAAGGTGAAAGTCTATCTCCTTTAGCGGCTGTGAAGTTAATAATAAAAAAGCAGCATTTATTTCTTCTTCCTAAGTTGTCATTAACTTGCTACTTGCTGTTTTCTAACCTCCTCTGTGTTTTCAGGACATGTTGTCTGCTGAGGAGAGGCTGGCAGGAGCAGCACTGAATCTCAGACATGTGGGAGAAACCAGCATTCCTGTCATCCTCAATGTCATTGGTAATGATTTATTGACACCATGTCATATTCACACATTCATTTCTACTCCACATAACATGTTACACTACACTGGTGGGGAAAAAATAATCTGCATTTGTTTTCCTCCATCCATATCTGATATCTTCTTCTGTCTGTGTATGCAGGTCTAGAAAATGCAAATAGTAAGAACTACGAGGAAGCTTTTACATGTTTCCTAGCTGCAGCTCAGCAGGGTTACAGCAAGGCCCAGTTCAACACAGGTGTGTGCTACGAGAAAGGCAGAGGAGTCGAAAAAGACAAACAGAAGGTAAGACCACAGACATCCAGAACATTTCTGAAAGCCGTCACAAATACTCCTGTCCTGTCTGAGGAATCAGTCTTGATATGATGCTTGTGTCTTTTCTCTTCCAGGCTCTGTATTACTACTGGCAGGCAGCAGCTGGGGGCCACAGACAGGCTCAGTACCGATATGCAAAGCTGCTCCTGACCAGCAGGGGGCAGCAGAGTTTAGAGCAGCTGAACACAGCCATCAACTTACTGGAACAAGCTGCTGCTGCGGGACTCACCAAGGTAAGAAATCGTAACATCTTTAAACTATCAATTAAAATGATTCCTCATATAATACCTTTGCAACTGTAGTATATTAACGTACTGTTAAACAACACTTAAAATATTAGTTTGCAACATGGCTTTCCACATTACTGTTCAGTAATGAAAGATTTTCTTTTAAAACCTCGAATTATAAAAAAATCTAATATGTCACCGTAAGATGAGGACAGGTATATCACATTCTCTCCTCCGCTCTGTTTCCGAAGGGCGGGGCTCTGCTTCCCACACACACACACACACACACACACACACACACACTCGCACACTCGCAGTCAGAGACAAGAGCAGAGGAAAGGAGGAGAACAACAAAGTGTACAAAAGTTAAACAAATCTGCATTATAGCCCGGAGCTCTGCTGTTGGTCATGTAAGTCCTGGGTGTAATTTCCACATGTCCACCCCCCTGTTCAAAATCCAGTTTGTGTCAGTTTTGTTAGAAGCTGTTTCTACAACAAGCTGGAGGGAGAGCTCTCTCCTGTCAGACTGAGAGGCTGGTAACTACAGCTCAGTGAGGTAAAGGACACTGAGTGATAGGATAGTTCAATTTAGTCTAAGTTATCTCAGTGAGTCTCAAATTGTTTGGTCATCTATGTAAACAATATTTACAATGCACACCTTTATCTATTTAATATAGTTGTACAAAATAAAGTAATACTTCATTCTAATGTGTAAACAGTAAAAAAAAAAAAATACTGTTTAAAAGGGGAGAGATTAGGAAAATGTGCATAAATAAAAAGAAAGTATGCTAACTCGGTAAGATAAGAGAGAGGAGTAAAGAAGTAAAATTAATTTGTTATTGGTTGTGATCATATTCTAAAGATGTTTGGATTATTGAAATATATATACAGTTCTGTTTCATGAGTGTTGAGAGCTGTATCCATAAATCTCTTCATCTCGTGCTCAAAGTGCACCAGATTGATGCATTTAACTTCAACATTTAAAACAAGCTCTTCCCGGGGGAGCATGCCCTCGGACCCCCCTAGAGTATGTGAGGTCCACTCACAAATAAAGCAGGTTCACATGGAGAGGATACTAGATACGTTTGCCAAGCATTATACACTACACATTTTTCTTGGATTGCACCAGTCCTAACAAATATTTAGTTAGAAAGGCAGGCAAAGGGATTCAAATCGAGAACTATTTCCATTGTGGAGGGCCCACAGAGACCCTGTTTTGTTTCCCCCCCACTTCTCAAACCAAAGTAACTTTCCCCCCCCCTTCCCCGGATCGCCCATCATCGGACCGCCCTCATCCCGCCGGGAAACACTGATTTAGCAGCTTCAGTTTTAGCGTCCAGGTATAGTACATGTTGGTCCGCTGTCATGGCTAAATGGGACATTATAATAGAAATAACATACATTGTTGTAAAACTACAATAATTTCAATAGAGTTTGTTTTGCTGACCCACATCGTCAGAGTCCACATTTGCTGTAACCATGAGTATCTCGGGTGTTAACAAATCAGCCATTACTGGATTATTACGGATGCTTGATGCCGTATCACTACAGAAGTGAATCTACTCTCTGTTTCTCCCCCCCTCAGGCTCAGGTCTGCCTCGCCTCGGTCTACTCTCAGGAGCCGGTGAGAGACGGGAGCAGGTCTGTTCAGTTCCTGCAGATGGCAGCAGAGAGCGGAGTGAGTGTCTTTCTAGATGCTTCTAGAGTTTTATGATGAACATTCAACTCCATCCCTCTGTACCCAACCATTTGTAAAATACCCCTACTAACGCTTTCTGCTGCGGTTGTGTTAAAGTGATATTAACATTTCTGTTTCTACAAGTCAATCTAGAGCTACAGCCACGCTGAATATCCCACTGTGTAGTCATACGCTATGCTTGATTGAATAGTGACATCTTCCATACTACTGTCTCCATAATGCCTTGATAGATAAATAGATGGAAAGATGTACTTCATTGAAACCAAATTGGGAAGTTCCTGTTTCGCAGCAGGTTATCAGGCATTGGACAGGAATAACATATCTGCAGTAAATATATACAGTACATGTCGGCACAAAAAAAGATACATTTCTATAGAGTATCCATAAAATACACAATATAAAATGTGAAGAAAGGGTGCCAGTTTCTTTCAAACACAACAACAATTACACAAATAACAAAGTTATCACCAAGTTCCTGGCGTAGGTTATAACATGACATATTAAGTTTCCTTCACATTCTGCAGAAATCTACCAGGGCAAGTTCAGATTGTAAAAGATTATTCCTGAACATTAAACAGTGTGTACTTTTGTTCACGTGTGCAGGACGACACCGCCCTGCTGTTGCTGGGTCAGTGTTTTGAGAGCGGCTTTGGGGTGCAGCAGGATCTGAGGACGGCGATGAAATACTACAGACGATCTGCTCAGGCAGGCAACAAGCAGGCGAAGAGCTTACTGACACCTCCTAATGATGCATCCAGAAAGAGTAAGCACACATTTGTATTAGTCATTTACATTTCTTTATTTGTTATAGATGACGCTGCATGAAATAAACTGTCAATGAGCCAGGACGTTAGTGATGATATCTTTGAAATCTTCCCTCTCCTCCGCAGCAGAAGATGCAGTTTTGCGCTCTATCCGCTCGGCTCCATGTTTCTCTGAAGCTGAGCGTCACATCCAGCAGCCTCTCCTCTCTCTGGCCAGTCGACTCCTTCCCTCCACCTCTCCACCCGTCACCCTTCCCCTCCTGCCTCACTCCTGGAGCACAGGGAGCCTGTGTGTCCCCCCGGCGCTGTCCTGCACCCCTCTGCACCCCCACCCAAGCAGCACTGAGGGAGGAGCATGCCAGTGGACTGTTGGGATAGGATAGTTAGACTGAGCCGTACAATCAAACTGAGGAGTGTATTTTAAAGAGTGAATATATTGTCACTAGAGAAGAAAGGTCAGTGTGTGTGAGGTGTGTACATTTTGAACTTCTATGAATAGATTTTATACTTCAAATAATTGTTCACAATGTTTTATAAGTTTGAAAGAGTAGTTGGATACAAGGTCTCATCATATTGTGTGTAGAAAGAAAATGTGATGCTTTTTTATTATATTTGTTCTTACACTACAACATTTTTTGTGATTATAAGTTCTCTGAGTAAGAAATTGTGATAATGTGCCTTTAATGGGTTGAGAATCAAAGGTAGTTACTTGTTTTTCTCCCTATGAAGTTTAATCGCATAAAGAGTTTTGTTATAAGTGTGTCTGTAAACTGTATTGCTGCTGACACCTCTGAAACTGAAAAAGTGCTTTAAGCTAATGTCATAAGTTAACCTTCAATAAAACCACTGTATATTCGTAGAAGAACAACTGCGGAGGAGAAAAAGGAAATGCTTTGTGACGGTCAAACCTGTTTAACATACCAAAGGGAATTATTATGCACTGATGTTGTACTGTTATAGACACACAAAAGTAAAACAAAAAGTATACCCCTGAAAAGCGTTGTTTGTTTTTTTTGCAGCTTTGTAATACTGGTGAGCAATTAAATGAGCAGAGAATATTGTAATCTATTCACAACAACATCGATTTGAATTAGGCTGTACTATAACATCATTAGTTTTATGACAACTTAAAAGCAATCCTCGTACATTATTTACCTAAAGAGAACAGTAGAAAGGACTAAAACGGTGTTGCTGAGGCAGATGTGGTCATCGATGTAAACCATTCATATTTCTTCAGAGAACTGTATGACGTAAGACTCCGATGATGTGTGATTTCATTACCTGAAATGCAAAATAACACCCGTAGATTTATTATGGTTGCGTCTCCTCCGAGTCCTGGCCGCTGATTGGTCAGCTGTGCGCTCCGCCGCTCCAGGATCCTCTGGCGCAGAGAGCACCGAGCCGGATGGGGGGGCAGATGATGTGAAGCGATTCGGGCGGCCGGCTGCAGCTACGGGCGGACGGGCACTTTAAAAGCGGCTGACAACCTCGGCCCTGCTCTGTACCGTGTGTGTCGTCGCGGGAGCAGAGGTGCAAAAGCCCGGAGGCTGAGCGAAGCGGTGAGTGGATGTAAATAGAGATCTCGATGATGGCGTGCACTCCCCTCCCAGTGCGGCGGCGGGGAAGGTGCTGCTGGAGATTTACTGCGTGTGTTCTCATATCGACAGCTTCAATGAAAGCTCCACCTATGCATATGGTGGATTTCAAAATGATATAACGCTGTTTCTGGTATATCGGTGAGGGAGTTTATTTAGGTTGCAGCAAGAAACGAGGGGCTTGAATACTCCACCCATGACATCATCGACTTTCTCAAGTTCATTTTGTCCCCAGCTCGTGCTTTCATCTGTTGCATTTCATTTGTGAAGCAGTGGGTGCAGTTCAGAGTTGAAGGAAGAGGCCTGCCATTGCAGGGTAAGTTGATAACGGATGGTTTCTTCTCACAGGCCAATATATCTGTCAGTATCTAGATGTGATGAATCTCCAAAGCATGTTATTGATGTGAGGTGGTTTGGATATTTATGTTTCTGGGCGACCTTCAGGTCTTTAAATCTGTATACAAGGTGAGCAGACTGTAAACAGTTTGAGCATATTAGCATCATATTTAGATGTTATTCCTATAGAGATGATTTTGGTCCTGTGTGTCAGGAAGTTTAATAATTATTGTGCAAGTTCATCTGTAGGAGAGGATGTGTCTCGTGTTTTCCTTCATATATGACTATGCATTTACTGTAATTCAAGCAACAGTAGAGCACAGTTTATTGATGCAAAATGAATCTTTAAGTAGTCAGTTAGCATCTGTCCCGTGACATCTCATGAATGACCTCTGTTGTTGGAGAGCACAACAGATTTATTGAGGCACAGGTTTAAATCCCACTGTGTGTTGACTGTCCGGCAAACTGCTGTGTCATTTTCCTCGCGCTCTCCCTCTCTAATGGCCATCCTCTCTCCTCCCCACTCCACCCACATCCTCTCGCCCCACTTTGTTTAACTAATGGAGATCTGGCTGTATTGTCTAGGGGGAAAGAAAAGGATGTTCCAGTTTGTCTGCAACTCAGACATAATGTATGATAATATAAGAAGATAGAAGAAAGGGAAGTTGAAATATATATATACGTTGTTTGCTTATTACTCCTAATCTGTTTTGGGGGATGTGTCAGGATGTGTAATCCATCCTCTGAGTCATGCATCATATTTGATTTTCAGCCTCACTGGTTTTAGGTTTAAGCCAGTAACTGACAGGTGATAACTTGTATTGGCAGCTCTTTTGCTTGGGTATGAATGCATTTTTGGCATCTTATTTTGAAAGGTTTTCATAATGGCAAACGTGGAATCTTATGTTGAGCCTACAGAATGATTTTTCTTTCTTAAGGGTGTAGCAAAAACATTGGAGTTACAAGGTGTTTACGTGCTGATTGAGATAGCTGATGAGACTGTACCTGTTGACCCCGTGTTTGTGAGGCCTGCACCGTGAGTGCATATTCAGCACTAACAGGTTGTTGTGGTTGTCTGGCTCAGTGACAGAGTCACAACACGACACACACCTGGGGAGAGGGGAGTGGATAGGGGACCCGCATGAACAAAGTGCACCGCCTAGGGATTCTGCTGCCTCCAAAACGCTGCAAAAGATCTTGTCGTGTTCTTGTCGTGCTTTAAAATCTGCTGTGTTTGTGTTTTCCATGTTTCTGAGAAAAGCTCTGATGATGACTGCAGCATTGTATGAGGCGTGTGTGTGTGTGTTCATGATAGGGTAAGGGTGACAGGATGTTTATACATTGTGTTGCGTGCCTGGGCATGTTTTTCATCTGTTTCTGTGTTCAGTGGTTTACCAGTTTCCCACAGGGTTGTGATGTGGAAAATAATTCCCAGACAAATTAGATCATTTCAAAACAGAAATAACACAGATGCAACCCATACATGTGCCGTGTCTTCACACAAAGATCACAATGGTTGCCTGCTTCTGTCTCTGTTGTTTTCCATCTGTCTGTGTTCAGCATCACAGGGCTGATCCACCCAGAGATAAAAGAGACACGGTTAGCTAGTTAGCAGGAGCTGGCTGCCACTTACAGACCGCCTTACTGCTCAGCCCCGGCTTTCAACCTCAGTCCTGGATGAATACATCAAGGATCTGACTCACTCCCAATATCATGCAAATTTAGTCTAGATGTATGTCTTTGATGCAGGGGTGTTTGACTCTTCAACAGTGACACCTTATGATTAAAGGGTGCGTGAAGCCAGAAAATGATCTGCCCTATGATGTATCAATAAAGAGAGTGTCCAAGCTGCAGTCAGAGCGATATGGAGCAAGATGTCTCTTATCTGTTTTTGTTCTGTTTTGTAGGTTGTTACATCAGAGAAATCTAAATGAGTGACACAGCAATAAACGGCTGAACTTGATGATGTCTCACAATGAAGTCAGAGACTCCCAGAGATTAATCAGGCCAAATATTATAAAAAAAAAACATCAACAAACTTACATTGTCAACCATTACTTGATTACATATTGATTTCGTCTTTAAAATATGGCATTTTGTTATATGTTTGTTATGTACATTTATGCAAAAGGTTCAATGCTCTGAATAGACACACAGGGTGCCCTTTGATTAAATAACTGCAGCAATGAAGAAAACCGCACAAATGCATCTGTAGTTTGTGCCAGTAATGTTTTTGTAAGGGTCAATTGACTCGACCTACTATAAATGCTGAATATGCAAAATGCATTTCATTTACATATAATGCAATTGAGAATAATAAAAAAAGAAAAATCCTTTTTGTGGAACTGCTTTTCTTTTTAGTAAAAGGTACAATATTTATATTTGTTTTATGTTGAAGTAATCCAAAAGTATTCAGATTAGAACCTTTTTTTGTAATGGATAATGCTACTAGTTACAAAAATAGTAATTTGTATGCAGTAACTGACTACATTTCAAAGTGATCAACCTAACCTTGATTAAATTATATTATAGTATACTGTTATTTTAATAGTTTGTATCCTAAACATTTGCCAGCCATATAAATAAGTAGGCGTAAGAGAAGCTTGCAGACACAGGAAGGAGAAGTGTGACTGTACTCGGACTGACTCATTAAAGTGAGAAACACTTCCTTCCCTATCTCTTCATCTTTAGAAATCTAATAAAACAAATGTAATTATAGTTTAAAGGATCTGTGTCAAAATGTATTGTTTAATGATATGTGTTCATTTAAAAAAATGATATTAAAATATATGATAATCTCTTATACGCACATTGTGCAGCATATGAGGTGTAACATGACTCCTGACAGTGTGTCTCTTCTCTCCTCAGCTCTATCACCGCAGTGTATTTCCTGTCAGCCATGATGTCGGTACAAACTCCTCCTCTATCCCGCTCTGGCTCCTCCCCCTCTAATGTGGGAATGGCCAATCGCAGCGCCCCCTCCTCAGCTCCTCCCACCTCCCTCAGCCTTCGCTCATCATACAACCAGTTGCTTGGGCGAGACGTCATCAAGGAGTCCATGGAAACAGGGAGTTCGTCCACCTTGCCAAAGAGCCGTCAGAGGCACACGATGACGAGTGTGCGCAGCGCTATGGGGATAAGTGAAAATTTATCCTCTAAAAATCAACCTGTAACCAGAGGGAGGGGGCTCCCCACCAAGTCCTCCTCCAGTTCTGCACTCTACTCCTCATCGTCCTCGATGTTCAATACAACCAACCCCAAACTGGCCAAGAATGGGGCCAACATGCAGAGACGAGCTGAGAGTCAGCAGCAGGAGCTGAGCAGGGCCAATACAGAGGAAAAGATTCACAACGATCTCCTCAATAACCCCAGCTCTGACTGGCTGGAGTCGGGAAAAGACAATTCACAGCTGCCCCCGTTCCGTAGAAGGACCAAGAGCTTCTTGGACTATCATGGGAAGGGCTGGGATCTGGACCACAGTTGGGGAAACAAAGAGGACAACGAGGACAAGAAGGAGCAGCCTTCCCCAGAGAACAAGCAGCAGCCTTCCCCAGAGAAGGAGCAGGCCAGCCCTGTCAAGGAGAGGGAGAGCCAGAAGGAGGAGAAGCCCGGCAGCAAGCAGAACTTCCAGGAAGAGGTGGTGCCAGTGGTGGAGGAAGAGGAGGAAGAGGAGGAGGAGGATGAACCCACACCTGCACCAAGGCCGCCCCTGCTACCGGTGCTTTTGGAAGCTCCTCTCTCCCCCACGTCCTCCTCTTCCAACGACAGCCCAGAGTGGGTCCCAGACAACCACAACCTCCTCCAGAGCCGTGCTCCAGCCCAGGTCCGAGAGGAGCTGTATGCCCAGGTTCAGGTCAGTCCATGCAGTCCTGCAAAGCCCCCTCGGAGCTCCCAGCCTCGGGTCATCAAGGTTGAGCTGCACCCCAACAATGAGAACCAGTTCCTGCAACAGTACCCGCCTTCCTCCCCGAAGCAGGCCCGGGCTGCAGAGAGGAGCACCCCCACCAGGACCCGGGCGCCCCCTGCCCTGACAGACCCTGAAGCAGAGACTGCGCTCCCTAAAGTGGGTTTAAGAATGGATCTGACTCCTGAAAGTCCTTCAGAGGATGAAGACTCCAGCTGGACCACCCTGTCCCAGGAGACGCCCTCTCCTCAGACTCCACGGGAGACAGGTACGATGTGTGTGTGTGTGTGTGTGTTTTTCTTGTCATTTGATCTTACATTTTTCATTAGCAGTTCTGTGTCAGCTTTTATCACACTTTCTTTCCCTCGATGTATCTCTCCCTTCCTCTGCCTCCTGAAACAGGAAATGCCCGTTTTTAAGCAAGCAAGTAGCTCCAGTAACACTGCTGTAACCTTTAAGGCCCCTGTGAGCCACCTTAAGGTACAGAGAGCGATTGGGATGGACAGAGCGAGAGGATACCGCAGATAGAGGGTGTGAAAAAGGAAGGAAAAATGGGAAGAGAAAATAGCAGAACTGTGTTGAGGAAGCGGTGATTGCCAAGGACGGATGACAAAGCAGTAGTTTGAGAATATGAGCGTATGGAGGGTAACATAAGAAGGCAGACGGGGGGAAAACAGCAGAGAGAGGAAGGGAGAGATGCTGTTGCTCACTTGGTCTGACTACAGGGGATGAGCCACACAGTTTCTATGACAACAGATAGGGACAGGCTGACCATCGCTGAAACTGACCCTGTCCATCCCTGCCTGTGTGTGTGTACAGTCTTATGTATGTCACAATCAGGTGTTTCTGTAGAGCCCTCCTGTGTGCGAGCATACACACGTACATGTTTGTGTAACACTCTCAATGTGTGTTATGTGTCGTTGTTCTCCATTAGCAGATGTATGGAGCGAGGGGGACCTGCCCCCAGGCTGGCGGGAGATCTCAGACTCATCAGAGATCTATTTCTGGCACATCCCCACCGGCACCACGCAGTACCACCGACCTGTTGCCTCCAGCGACGAGCAGACCTCTCCTAGCAATGAGCCATACACTGAGCACGGCCCCCCACAGGAAGAACACGACTCCCCGAAGCCCCCCAACGAGGTGAGAGGAAAACATAACACACTCAGGGTTAAACATGAAATACCGAAGCCCTGATTTGTGAAACTGTTACGCTGGAAGTGAAATGCTTTCTGCAATCTTCTATGAATTTTTAACAATGGCACTGAAAACCATAATAATAAAATAACATATAGTATTATTTTAAAAGTGAAGCATGTAAGTTTAAGAAACATCTTAACTTACGATCCACTCGCTTGTTTTTTTATTTGTTTTCACATCAATTTACAGTATAAGCGAGCCATCCTCTTTAAATGTAGAAATATTCCATCCGTTGATGAACATTAAGAAAATTAGCCACTGTGAAGGTAGCAATGACTCATCCTGGGGTCCATACATTAACATTACATCATAATGTAAAATAAATTCAAGGCAAAAGAACACTGGATAACAAACAATAACACTACCAGCGGTAACAATAACAACAAAGATTACATTAGTGAAAATAATTGTTATTTCAAACATTTGTTTTGAAAACTGTAAGAATGAATTAAAGGACATGCAAACTATATTTAAGCTTAGGATCAACTCTATTTTTGTGTAGCTGTGGTCAGATGGAGACCACAATGATATCAAAGCTTGATACTATCTGCTAACTGGAAAATGTACGATATTCCAACATATTAGAAAGCTGTTGTTAATGTGACCACCATCCTCTCTGTTTCTCTAACGCCTCGTCATTCTGTCCATCTTATCTTTATCCCGCCTCTCTCTGCCACAGCGCCCCAGCAGTCTGATATCTGGCAGCTCGGTGGAGCCGGTGCCCTCCCCCTCTGGCTCCTCCCCCTCCTCCTGCTCCTCCACCCCCTACGATGATGTCATCTCATCTGGACCAAATCTCAACATCACCTCCTGCGCAGCCAGTGTGAGTCAGAGTCACATTAACCTGGGCGTACAATTCAGTACAGAAAATGATTCACAATGACAGATGATGAGATTCAACATGGGCAGCAATCACGTAACATATTGACCTGAACCCTTAGAATGCGAGTGAGATTGTGCACCTCATCTGCACCCACTACCAAACTTTAACGAAGCAGCCATGGGTGTTTTTAATAAACTCCTCCTTCAGATCAAATCCAATCAACTTCACATTCGTTCAGCACAATCTGAAGACACTGAAAATGAAAAGTAATTCAAATCTATTGTTTTCATGGAGCGCCTTTGTGTCGCAGCCATTTTGTGTAATTTGTCAGGAAGTTGGCATCCCACCAGTTCCCCCAGCACACATGGTTGTGTGAGGAACTGTTTGTTGTTGCTTGCAGCTTTAATCAAAATTGCTTCCCTCTCTGTAGAAGTTCAAATACATTGCTGTCATATATATTAATGGTTTAAGTTAACTCCATTTTAGCCTTTTAATCCATAACTGCTCCACAGTTGTACAATCACTATTAAAAACATAACAAAGGATTCTCTGACATTACATGATGATGGTAGCACCACATGTAGCTTTTTATAGCTTTTATTTCAGCTCTGGTTCATCTCAGTTGTACTTTGCATAAAAGTCTTACGTATGCATTATCCTCTAAAAGCCTAATGGTGTGACTGTATTTGATATATCTCTGCATTCACTGCTGCATTTATTAGATTGAAATGAGCCCACAGTGAATCTCAAGCAGGGCCAGTCTGAGGTGCATATTTAACAGAGATGAATATCACTTATACTAATTTAAAATGAGGATTAAGATCAAATAACTTGGTACAATGCATATTAATATCTGTCTCTTTGTTATTTTCTAAATTCCCTCACCAGTCTCTGTCACTAATGTCTCTCTCTCTGAATATCTGTTTGGCTCCAGGAGCTGAAGGACTATCCAGTCTATCCAGATCCCAGTCTGAAGGCGTTTCAAGGGGCTACCCTCCGCTATGCTTCACTTAATATCAAGTAATACACATGTCCTATAATATATCGATTTTGGTGTTTTAATTTTGAAAATATATATATATTTTGACTTTATGTTATGTCTGATGTCTCCCTGCAGCGCCCCAGCCCAGCTGGAGACAGTAGACCTCAACAACACCTTCTCCGATCCCGAGGCAATGGTAAAACCAACATTTGTATGAAATAACGTTGTGGCTGAGAACATTCTGCCTGGATGTTTAACCAGATAAATAAAAATATCAACTGTATTTGCTGAAGAAGTAGTTCCCTCTTTTAGATTGATTCATGATTTATTTTGCTCAACACAAATATGTGTGGTGACCAGATGGGACTACGAAATTGCAACTACACACAAGTGCTTCATACTTTCAGAATCGGTTTTATTTACCAAGTAGGTTTACACATATTAGGAATTTGCTTTGGTTTATGCTTTGGATTAAGATTCTTGTTTTTTACTCCACGCATTGTGCTATGAAGTACAAACATAAACCACAGTGCAAAGGTGAAAAGACATTTCAGATCTGTAGCACAAACTAAGTAATTGAAAGAGAGTCGAACATGAGGCGAGTTTATTCATTAGGCCATAGGGGAAAACAAGCTACAATAAAATAAGACAGAGCACATATTCTTCTGTTATTAAGTCCGTCTGTCCTTATTTGCTGAACCAAATATCATCATTTCAGCATATTATCTATTTATTAATGAAGGGAAGGCATCTTGCTTTGTTTTCCATGATGTAATACACCTGCTCTCAGTCCTCTCTCTTATCTGTTGCAGTGCCACTCAGTGGTTACTTTGTGAACTGAGCTATAGACATGTTTACAGCCAAACTGGTTTTTGTGAGTCTGGTTTGAAGAAACCTCTTTGATACTTATTGAATTTCACCATTATGCAAAGGACATATTTTAATAGTCCAATATTAAACAGTTAAAAGTTGTGTACTCACGGCATAAAATAAAGATGATATGCTCTATTTATATACAGTTAATGTTTAAATTGGACCTATCATGCTATATTTGAATAATATAGTGTAGGACCATACCTATATAAGGCATATTTATACTTTTTATTTTTCAAAATACCTAACAGATCATGCATTTTAGCCATTCCTCATTTCGCTCAATTTAACACTGCCTTTGCATGGGCTGATTCTGTGAGAACAGCACCATCTACAGGCCTGGCATATGTACTACAGCGTCTCCAGCGCTTTCGAACGGCAATGTCCGTGACTGTCTCCTCCTGATTGTTGGAGTTGGCCCAATAGCCGTAGCGCCACTTCTGTGACGTCACAGAAGTGTTCAAATCTGGATCAGTCTGTATCAGATCCGTTGCAGCCCCTTTTTTTAGAGATTTGGGTATGGAGGAAAATAGAGAGGGTTGTGTTTTCTGACACTTGGTGAGTTCCCTGGAACACCGGGAACACATATTCATGTATAAAAGACGTGCAAAAGTGCATTTTATATGACAGATTCCAAAAGAAAAGTACCATTTACGTTTTCTCACAAACTAATGTTGCGACAGGCAAATCTGAGATGTTTAATAAAAAGAATAAGTGGAAAATATAAGGTATAAGCCTATGTAGTTCTCAGAGGAACCCAGAAACACGGGGCATAAGTTTGGCAATTCAGATATGATCTAAGGATTTGTGAAAGTTTAATGATTTAAAAACAAGAGAGAGAGAGAGAGAGAGAGAGAGATAGATATAGATAGATAGAGACACACACACACACACACACACACACACACACACACACACACACACACACACACACACACACACACACACACACACACACAGTCTTTCATATTTGATGTCTTCCCCAATCAGCCTCTTTTAGTTCTTGCTCTCCTGCCATCATGTGGTGTTACAGTGGCTGTTAGTACATGCTGTACTGTACCTCTGCAAGCTAAATTAAACCTTTGTACATTTTTCCAGACTCTGCCCTGTTGTTTTTTTTCAGTTATGATGACAATAACTAATAACTAAGCACTTATATCTTGGACACTGACGTTGCTTAGTATTGATTATTACGTAATTTTAGGGGACTTCAAATAATGTGATTTATCATTTATTGTTGTTGTATTATTTGTATTCTGTCTAATTGTCTAACTAACCTTGATTCTTGCCCTCTTAGACTTTATTGTAGCAATGTCGCCCTGTTGTGAAATATCACAAATAATATCAGAAAGATCAGTGTTATGATACTGACAATATGATAGCCAGAACTGCTAAAAGATCTTTGATGAAATTGACAACTGAATCCTCCAACTGTGTGTGGTGCTCCTTCCAGTCGTTTCCGGTCCGCTCTCTGGGCTGGATGGAGATGGCAGAGCAGGACCTGTGTGATGGCAGGAGCAGTGTGGCCGTGCACCACTGTATCAGACAGCTGTCCTACTGCAGGAGAGACATACGGGACTCCGCCGGCGTCTGGGGGGAGGTCAGTGTTACTTACATTACACACTGTGTATGCCATAGCTCACTTTTTACTTTGTGCCTGAGTAAAACACCTTGAGACACACAGCCTCCGCAGTTTAAACGTCCATGTGTGTGAGTGGACTGTTTTTTTTTTTTTTTAAACCAAATGTAATAAGAAGTTTGCAAGTGCTGCCCTATATGTGGATTCAATTGAGATGGGTTGGTAGAAACCTCATTCATTTCAAGAGATTTAAAATGAAGATAAGGAATACAGTCCAGTTTGTCTCTCCTGATTCAAACCATATTGTGTTACATAAAAAAGAAAGGATAAGAGAAAAGTAAAAAAAAACAAATACAATTTGTGTAGCTGCGATATCTTTTTTTAAATGACTGGTTTCCTCACTGGCTTTTGGTGTTACAGGGTAAAGGGATGCTCCTGGTGCTTCAGGACCGCATGTTGACGCTCGTTGACCCTGATGATCACAGCTTGCTCCACTCTCAGCCAATCATTAGCATCCGTGTCTGGGGCGTGGGCCGGGACCACGACAGGTAGGTGGACATCACAATTATCCAACTTCTCTTTTGACACTTTGTTGTATTGATGTGCATTAGCCTACTATGGCCATTCTCGACACAAACTGATGCATTTTGGAAGCTGATTCAGGAGTGTTCCCTTATCTTCAGATCATTGAAATCAGCCTCATTATTATTTAATGCACATTTGCACAGACTGCATTCAAAAGTCACTTATGACGCTCATTGCTCCGTGTTTCCGTTCGAGGCCTTCAGTGAGCTGGCAATGTCCCACGATCTCAAACTTCCACTATTGAGCTGACAGTGTGCTGAAGCTAGCTCAGCCACTAATAGGGGGGCAAGCTAAGCCCTCATTGATATGGACCCCTCAGGGTTTCCGTGGAGCAACCACTTCAAACACTCAAAGCCGGCACAAATCTGGACACATTAGTGCTGATGTAATATTCATATGTGCATATAGTTAGTAATATGTATGAGGCGTGGAGGCGCATTTGCGTATGTGCATTATGATAACATGCACATACCCTGATGATGGTATAGAAATCTTTTCTCAATGATAAATGTTAAACAAGTCAGAGCGGGTTGGAGGTTTTTGACATGTGTAATCAGCTGTTAAGAGATTGGCTAAAATGAATTTTGATCTCTCTTCACTTGCCTTTACTCTTAGTTTTCTATCTAGCTCCTCCTGTCTCTGTTTCTTTCTACATTTCTCTTAATTAGTATTTCTCGTCGTCTTTTAATTTCTGCCACGGTCTCATTAACGCACAGAGGGTGGTTGTTGGATGCAGCCTCCCACTCTTCTTCTCTCCTTGCCTCAACAGCAACACTGCCACAACATTAGTGGTGTGTGTGTGCGTGTGTGTGAAATAGAGAAAGACGGTGAGAAAGAGAGTCCCTCCACCCTCCTCCGTCTCAGAGGATAGAGAGACTCCCTGGCTGTCTCTCTCAGCGGTAATGGATAAAGCGTGTAGTGAAGTGAAGAGGGGAGGTTCGGGCCAGTTCTCCCTCTTATCTCTTTTTCTCTCAATCTGTCTCTCTCTCCCTCTCTCACAGTGTTACATATTCCCATCTCTTCATCCTCTCCTCCCACCGCTACTTTAAAATCTGAAGCCTGCACTTTTCTGTTCGGCTTCAGGCCCATGATTTCGAATGTATTACAATTCCACTCTGGCTGGGAATGTGTGTAACTCAGAACATATCTGATGCTCTGAAACCTCTTTCCATATGTTCAGCAAATTGTTTTATGGTATCCTGTGTGTGTGTGTGTGTGTGTGTGTGTGTGTGTGTGTGTGTGTGTGTGTGTGTGTGTGTGTGTGTGTGTGTGTGTGTGTGTGTGTGTGTGTGTGTGTGTGTGTGTGTGTGTGTGTGTGTGTGTGTGTGTGTGTGTGTGTGTGTGTGTGTGTGTGTGTGTGTGTGTGTGTGTGTGTGTGTGTGTGTGTGTGTGTGTGTGTGTGTGTGTGTGTGTGTGTGTGGAGAATATATTTAGAGGTCAGAATAGCTTAGTCCTGCCACAAGAGTGCACTATACTCAAAGCCAGTGCATTCAGAGGGAAGACGGTATACAGTATGTAGGGTCCTGCCCAGGAGTACTTTCTTTCCGTAGATGTATTATTGGTTTAGGTTGATCCTTTATTATCAATTAAGGAGCATTTTACAGCTTACTATTCTTCAGTCATTTATGTGCTTTGGAAACGCCTTACTGTGGTTCAATGCGACATGCACAAAAAACAGGTTGATAAAAGAATTTTTAACAAGAGTATACAGAAACTTATTGTTAGAGAATGCATAATCTTCACTGCTAATTATTGTATGGGATAACATGTATAACACATTTGCTCATCTCCAATTACTTTTTTCATCAATAGATGCAAACTAAACTAGATTGTATATGCTCAGCATCTCAGAAAGCTTTACAGCATGTAATCGGATGTGAGCATTACATTATTGTATAATCAGTCTGCTTCCAGATGTGTAGGTGGTTTAGCTGATACACAAGAGACTCATCATTTGTCCGTGAAGGAAATGTAAAATAGTTTAGTTTGCTGCTATGTATTTCTAACTGTATTATTTAATATATGTTGGTTGAGTTGGCTCATGTTTGTATAGTTGAGTCATGATTTCTTTATTTATCAATTAAAAATACCTCTAAACCTGCTAATGCTGGTGCTGTGGTATGTCTTCAGCAGTGTTGGTGAGATGATGCTGTCCTCTTGGCCGATCCCAGTTTGTTCTCCTGATTTAGTGTTCTTCAGAAACAATCACAAGAATAGCCTTAAAAAAAGAACTTAATTGATCTGTAAAGTCCTTGACCTCAACTCCACACAACACCTTTGGAGAGGAACCGGTACATCGAGTTAACACCCCTGCATGTGTGCAAATCCCTGAAGCCATGTTAATGCATCGTGTGGAAAGATTTGTAGAGCGAAGGCTGTTATAGAAACACATGAATGCTCATGGTGTTGAAATGACATGATGAGATACTATCTAGTTTATGACTGGCTGCGTTTCCCCTCAGACTGGTGGTTATATAATCGACTGAAGCTAGTCGAGGCAGACGGAAGAAAGACACATCTGAATGATGTGAAGTGAGAATGTGACAGAGAACAGGAGAATGGGAGCACAGAGTTCAAACAATGAGCTTGAGAAAGGGCAGCAGGGAAAGTGAGACAGAGATGTTTTTAAATGCTTGCATGGAGGGCACTGCAAAGTGTCCTGTGGTTCTCTATCCATCCATCTGAGGAGTGTCCTCAATGCATCTCCCTCTCTCTCCTTGCCCGATTCAATATGAATGAGCGGGGAAGGACAAGGGGGGGGGGGGGGTTGGGGTTCGCTCCTTGATGAAGTCATAAGTCTATATTTGGAGCACTCAGCAAGTCCTAACCCTGTGTGTGTGTGTGTGTGTGTGTGTGTGTGTGTGTGTGTGTGTGTGTGTGTGTGTGTGTGTGTGTGTGTGTGTGTGTGTGTGTGTGTGTGTGTGTGTGTGTGTGTGTGTGTGTGTGTGTGTGTGTGTGTGTGTGTGTGTGTGTCACAGATGAGATCATAGGTCTATATCAGGAGCACTCTTGTGTGTGTGTGTGTGTGTGTGTGTGTGTGTGTGTGTGTGTGTGTGTGTGTGTGTGTGTGTGTGTGTGTGTGTGTGTGTGTGTGTGTGTGTGTGTGTGTGTGTGTGTGTGTGTGTGTGTGTGTGTGTGTGTGTGTGTGTGTGTGTGTGTGTGTGTGTGTGTGTGTGTGACGGAGAATGAGCAGGTGTGTCTGTGTTCTCCCCCACTTCTCCATCCCCTCGTTCTGTCTGTGATGCTCCTGCACTGTTTCCACTCTTTGTCTCCAGCGCTCTTTCTGCCTCCCTCTCGCGCCATTGGCTGCACGGCTTTGCCTCTTCTGCTCTCTTTGTTTGTCCCATCGTTGCACTTTAGTGGGGTGTAAGCCTCCCCTCTTATTTTTTCCCTCCCTCAGTCAGACGAGGGACTGAGAGACACAGATAGCAGCCTCTGAGGGAGAGGGGAAGATACTTCAGACAAACAGGGAGAGTGTGTGAGGGAAAAGAGAGAGTGGGGTCTCCTCAGAGCGGTGGAGAGCCAGTGAGGGAGGGAGCGGCAGTGCACGCTTCTCTGCTTACTCTGAGCAGGACTTAGCAGGAGGCTCTTCGGACCGGAGAGCAAAGGAAGCCGGCCGTAGGGAAAGATACGAAGAGAAAAGGTGTAGCCGAGGGAAGAGGAGAAGGAGGAGGAGGAGGAGAGAGAGAAGCAGGGGGAGGGGAAGAGGGGAAGAGGATAAGGAACCCCAGAGGAAGAGAGGAGGCAGAGGAGGAGATATTCACCCGGGGTGCCACGGCTCTAGCAATGTCACCGTGTTTTTGGAACTAACGAAGGAAGTAGTCGTCTGAAACTGGGCGAGCATGTCTGCCTGTGTGAGTACCCCCATCTCTTATTCATTCAGCCCTCCATCCCTCCACTTACAGTCATTCATTAACGCTCCTCTATTCCAACATCACCCCCCCCCCCACCTCTCGGACACAGCTCACAGCTCTCAGCACTACTTTTATTCATTAGCTTTCCCTTCATTTCCTGACTCATTTACTTCTTAGACTCCCGCTGTGTTTGACTCCAAGCTGTGTACTTTGTCTCTCCCTCTCTCCCTCTCTCTCTCTCTCTCTCTCTCTCTCTCTCTCTCTCTCTCTCTGGCTGGCTGGCTGTCAGGTGTAGGGAGGCTGGCTGCAGCTGGAGTTACTGAGACATGAGAAAGCAGATAAGAAAGAGAAGGCATAAGAGTGAAAGAAAGAAAGAGAGGAAGGGGAGATAAGCGAAGGGGGATTGAGGAAGACGGGATTAAAGAGTCTGGATGTGTGTGTCACCGCTGTTTGGAGCTGTTTGATATTGCTCTATTTTTTACATGTACATCTTGCGCTGCACTCTGAATTTGTTTAAGCGAGGATACACACCTAAGTGAAGGTGTGTGAGCGTGTAAAGACGTGATGAATGCCTTCCCTGAATGCATATGTGGAAATCCCCCCTCTTTAGTATCTCCCATAACAAGAAGAGGAGGATGAGGGATGAGCACGAAGATGCTAAGCGAAGAACAAACAGCCTGGGGGAAATGATTTACGACATTAGGGGGGCAGGTCCTGCTGGTTTTCGTGTCCTTGCCGTGTGACACTTATTAGGATTGACTCTTTAGTGTTTAAAAGCTGAGGACGTGTCCCGCTGTGATGTACGTCTTCAGCAGTGTCTCTGTGTCGCTGATATGTTTCCTGCTATTGAAGTAAACTGTTGTCCCCTTTCTCCACTAATACCTCATCAGCAAACACACACACACACAACGTACGACACAAACACACTGATTCCACATGTCATCCATATTCATTAGTGCTTTGCTTATTCCCTACAGCTCTCACTTATTTCCTTCCACTGCTGACCTTCTGTGGACAGCTGTGGCATGTAGAAAAGAGGAGGAGAGGATATCAAATAGGAGGAAGAGAGGAGAGAGGAGGAGGCAGGCACGCAAGCCTCAGGTATCATTAATATTTTAATCCTGAGCACACTAGCAATCTCCTCCGTTCATGTCAATGAAGAGAGTTCCTGCATCGTTGAATTAGCAACAGTCACTCTTCCAGTCATGTCGTCGCAGTTGAAGCGCAGCTTGTTTGCCGATGTCAAACCCCTTGTAACCTTAATTAACATGCGAGACCCCCCCTGAGGGCCCCCTGGGACGAGGCCTGAACACCTAGACCCACTCGATAGATGCCAGAGTGATTGATGGCCTTTCCTCCCCACTCCTGCACCGATTTGAGCCCAGTACAGACCTCTCTCTTTCCCTGCAAGTCATCGCTCCTCCACGTCAGCTCCTTCCATCTACCCACAATCCATCACTCCCACTTCTCCACACACAGTTGCACGCCTAATGTCAGGACATGTCCACCCAGCCTCCTCCCAGAAACCCTCATTTTCTCAAGTGTCATTATGGCTGGAGCTGGGTCCCCATTCCCTCTCCATACCGGAATCATTAGTCACACACACACACACACACACACACACACACACACACACACACACACACACACACACACACACACACACACACACACACACACACACACACACACATACCATGTATACATCACTTCAGGGGACATTACATTGACTTTCATGCATTTCCTGGAGACTTATCCTAACCTTAACCATAACCAACACATGCCTAACCTAACCAATACCAAGTCTTCACCCTAAAATTAATGATTCCCCTTATGTCCTCATAAGGGAGGTGAGTCCCCAAACGTGACTGTAAACAGATTTAGGTCCCCACAAGTATAGTAATGCTAGGACACACACACACACACACACACACACACACACACACACACTCACACACACACACTCAAAGACACTCCTTCCTCCTTCTTTCTTACGTTTTACTCTCTCTCGTCCTTCTCCTCCCTCTCTCTCTCACATTAGCATTGTAAGGCACACCTGCGGTAATCTCTGTCTTCCTGATGGATTATTCCTCCTGCTCCTCCTATAGATCCCCTCCCTTGTCCCACCAGCCAATAAATCTCCTCCCGATAAACCCTCTCTGGTTGCGGGCCGTGCGGGCGGCGGTGTGAGGTGATGCTGATGTTCACTGATCAAACAGGGCTCAGCGGGGCACAGGCAGTGTCTCTCTTCAGACAGTTCAGACCACAGACAGCAGATGTGCTCACAGACTGAACACATTTGAATACTCAACATGTTGGAGATATTTGGTTTCTGATTATGTTTTAGTCGGGCTGCTGTGGATGTGTGTAGTGGAGGCGGTACATTCATTTCTCCTTTGTTTCAAAATCAATATCTGACTTTACTCAAATGATCTGTTTTGACGGATAGTATTTAGACGTTTGCTTTTAAATATTTCTGTAGCTCAGGATCAGACTACTTTTACTCACACAAATGACAATGCTTTGCAAATAAAACTTAATTTTTTTGAGGTCAGCAAAAGGCATATAGGACAATATATACTATATACTAGAAATAATAATTGACCCAGACTGGCTGACAAAACCCACTCCTCTGATTCACACCTGGCGATTGAAGCGGGTATGTCGGGAATGATCCAAAGCTCTACAATAGTTCTAACTATCCTTGTGATGAGATTGTTTTCCCCATTCAAAAACCTATAATTTAACAATTCAAATAATAATTGATATGTACATAATGTGTATTCCATTTAATGGATGGGTTCGCCCAAATTACAAAGAGACGATTAAATAAAGCTATTGTTTTCACTCTCACTCATACAGAGCAGAATATCAGCTCAAAGTATTTTTCTAAATCCAAAGTTTAAAAATAATCCATTTACAAACGAAATTGAGAAAAGAATCGGTACATTTGTTCAGTTTGATATGCTTGAAAACGATGACTCAATCCAGTAAGGAAACTTTTTGTGGGTTAATTGAGTAACCCGTTAAAAAGTATGTATGAGCACATCACTGTAAGTAGAACAAGACAGAGACGGCTATACTCTGCATGAAACATAATGATTTATGGCACATCCAGCTAATTAGGTTACATGCGAACGATATGATCCCGACTACACTGAGAGGAGCGCAACGTTTCTCTTTACTAACTCGACACCAAATCCCTGCTCTCTCCCACTCCCTCTATCTCTTTCTCACACACACACACATTAGTAAGATCATGCATGGGGGCGTCATACTGAAGTGACATCTCACTGAAGCTCGGTCTCAGTTGAGAATAACGGCAGTTGTGTAAACACACACACACACACACACACACACACACACACACACACACACACACACACACACACACACACACACACACACACACACACACACACACACACACTGAGACACACTCCAGAGCAGTGTGATGTATAAATGATCAAGAGCAGAGAGAACAGCAGGACATCATCTTTCTCCCTCTCTCGCCCACCCAAATTCACTCGTTCTCCCCCTCATGCCTCATCCCACCAACCCCAAAAACACACACACACACACACACACACACACACACACACACACACACACACACACACACACACACACACACACACTCTCTGTCTTTCAATCTCGCCCGACCACCTACCACTGCCCTTAAATATGTAATGAAATACGATGAGTGATGACACGTGTGCTGCTCACCTCCTCAGATCGTGGCCCCTCCCTCTCTGCCACACCAAATGCTCTGAATTGGGTCACAAAGCTGCACAAACTGGTGTTGTGTGTGCGTTTCTTCCTTTTAGTGCGACCATTTTCCACAACCAGCTCTGTAAATCTCTGCGTTTTCTTAGAAATGATGCAAAGGCACCGAGGCAAACTAATCAAACTGATGCATTGCTTTTGGTGTAAACAACGTCAACTGTCTGCTCGAATCACGAAGGCAGTGCCGTGGGCTATGTGCGCTGTTTAATACACCGTAGACATCCGTTTTATTTTTTATTTCCACTTGATTTTGTCCTAGTTTTTTGCCGCCATGGGCAATATTGGTGATTGTGCGTGTATTTGTGCATGTCTTGAGAGTGTGTGTGTGTGTGTAGAGACAGGGAGTGTGTGTCGTGGTGGTGCCTCCTCCTCCTCCTTCATCGCTGCGCCCTCTCTGCCCCCGGCTGCTCATTGTTGCTGCTCATCTTGGAGCTGTAAACAAGTTTACGGTGTAGAGAGGTAATTACGTACAGACATTCTGCATTAGGCCTAATGGCTGTGGGCCATGACTAATTCACCAGGTCGCAGAGGGGCTTGCTCTGCTCTGCTGTCACACACACTTTAACTGCTCCACAGCATCTGTGTTTTACTGGTCTTGCTCTTAGTGACACACAAATTAACTCCCACATCTTGCTCCATAAACTCTTTTGGTCACTTTGCCATCTCAGTATAAAAGGTATAGTTTGGGGGAATATGGTTTTGCAAGTCCACTTTCTAGCCAAGAGATGAGGAGTGATGGGAAGATGGACAATATTCAGTCTCTGTGTTTTAAGAAATGAGCTAGAGCCAGTGGGAGATTACATTTGCTCAGCATAAAAACTGAAAGCAGCAAGGTGTCTCATTTCTTTCATTCACACAAACATGACATTTTATCTTGTGTGTGTTTAAAACCAGGACTCTCCGGACAGTTCTTTCAGGTCATTGTCATTTTTACAAACAATAAGAAACATGTGTGACGCGATACAGTTTATTCACCAGCTCAAGTCCTTTATATAGCCTGAAATTAGACACCTCCCCTGTATGGCTTTACTTCCTGTGCAACACATCACATGTTCTCATACTTTCAGTTCATATAAGAGAGAAACTTTGGAAATCAGAGAGGACGGAATCCTTTTTGGCATTTACTGTAATGCATAGAAAGTGGAAAGAAGTAGAGGTGATGAATGAGGTATGAGGAAATTGAATAAATATGAAGTTATAGTAGAAAAAATATGTAATATTAATAGAGCACTGACAGGTTTATTTATCAACTGTAAATGCTATCTTAGGCATACCTTTTTGAAAACCATGTGAAGAGGATCCTTAAAAGATGATGGTTTATGCTAAAGCAATACTCACCAATATATCTTCATGTTTTTAGGACTCAAATCAATAATGGATTGGCTTCAGAAATCCAGTATTAGTCTGGCTCTAATTATAATATTGGATATCTAGGCATGCTAATGACACAACTTGAAATACCAGTTAGTGGACACTAGCATTGCATCAATAGTGCAGCACTGTAAAACTAAGCCAATATCTGTCGGCAGCGCTCTAAAGTGTTTACTTTTCATCTCTGCTTTTTGGCAATCTGTGACTTTTATTGGGCCTTTTATCTCCATATTCTACATTCCATTACAATAAACTACAATCAGCTTCAGTCGTGAGCAACACACGCTGTTTTCTGCAAACACAATTATCAGCAGTTTCCTCACAGCAGTGTATTGCAACATTTATTAAGTTTAGATCATAGGAAATTGAGAATTGTCGAGCAGATTACATGCAGATTAAGGGAAATAAAAAAGCATTTGTCGGCTGTGGCAGCAGTAAGTATTTCCTCACTGTTTCAGCACTTACAAAGGGAGCTTTAGGGTGGATTTCATCTTCAGTTACTTCTTATAATTATCATGAATATTATTATAGCTGTCATCTGTTTGTGTTCATGTAGCCTTTTCACTGATAATTTAATTCAGCTTAAAGAAACTGCAGTGCTTTGCTTAACGGAGGAGGATTTCACGCTGCATTAAGTTTTAAAGTAAGCTTATAACTAAAGTGTCTCACACAGCTGTTGCTAGAAAAACCAGCATTTTCCAAAGAACAACGATTGGAATGAAGCAGCTGCTAAATATAAATATGCCTGCGAGGTATTTTTCTATTCTCTTTACAGTGTGATGAAAGGGCTTTCCTCTGAATCACCATCAAGCTGCTGTCTCCACTCAGTGCTGCTCTCACCTGCCACGTAGAAGCGATGAATCTCACTGGATCAGATCCACATTTTCTTTGGTCTCTTGCCAAAGTCACAACACTGTCAGTAATCATATCAGTCCAGTCACAATCAATAAGTGCAACATATTTTGACCGGATCGCACACACTGTACACACACTGTACACACACTGTACACACACTGTACACACACACCTGGCCCTCACTCCCTCCCATCTTCTTTCTGCTGACAAGAGTCACAAGAACTTCCTCCTCCGACGTTTCTAACCAGCATTTGGCTGTGCAATTAGCATATTACATGACATTACATTTATTGTCTTCTGTTTGCTATTGTAGTAAAGTGTTTTTATTGTATGTACAGCACTTTGGCTAAACCAAAAATCGTTTTAAAAATGTGCTATATAAATAAAACTTGATTTGATGTTACTTGTTAGACGCTTTTATCCAAAGCGACTTACATACTCAATACTGTGGGCAATCCCCACAGGAGCAATTTGGGGTGAAGTGTCTCAGGGACACAACGATATGCTGACTGCAGTGGGGTTTGAACCTGTGCTCCCCTGATCCGAACACCAACGCACTAGTCCATTGCGCCACATGCCTCCCATGCATATGTAAGTTCATTAGCATAGCGGCCCAGACACTCTGTAAAGCTGTTAATTGAAGTCTGTGTGAAGTGTATGGGATGCCACGGCGCCCCTTGTGTCGGTGTGCGTGTGTGACAGATGGTTTGGGGAGCTTCAGAGCAGGAGACGTACGGCAGCGCGGGGGGAATACTTACATGTTGTTTTCACAGCCTCTTATAATGCCTCTTTTACTGCAGCCGTTGTGGACACTTTGGTTTTATTACAACATTTTAGCACCTCAAGATGCATCGTGAAATCTTTCTTTACAAAGTTTGTGGAAACATTTGAATTATACAGTATTATCAGTACAAATAGCCAATTGACCTTTCGCAAAGCCACGCCCCCCCTTGGTTACTGTTGCTAGTCCGACAAGCTCGACAACCTCCGACACGGAGGGTCTCCGTAACGTCGGAGTCGCCTTAACAGACTCATTTTGGAGCAATAACGCAGCAATATCCTCCAGGTCCCGACAAAAGGGGCTACAATACGCTATGGAGGGTTATATCCACAGTATAAACATTAGAAAAGAGGGAGGCACAACATCAATAGAGGCACTTGCATACAGGTCGCAGTGCAAGAGTGAAAAACCACATGAGCTGTATGTCAAATTCGACTGAATTATTATTATTATTTTGGAATAAAACAATACAATCACAAGAGGCATTAAATGTTGTAGTTTGTCTAAAGTTAACTACCGTTTCCTTGGTGCATCCACCTTGTTGTTCCTTTGTGGGGGTCGGGGTGCCCACTTGTGCAGCAGGATTAGGGAAGTCGGCAGTAGGCTTTCCATTAGCAAAATGCTACAAAGATTAAAGCAAAAATATAAATGAATGATTGCCTGTTGGCTTTCTTGTTTGTACTTTGAAAACAGGTATATTAATAACGGAGCTCAGCTGTTCAGACATTATTATGCATCAAGTGATATACATGGTCAAAACGACCTATAAGCACACAGTTTACAGCTGTAGTCGTGTGACTTTAGCTAACGTTAGTTAGTGAAATTAGTTAATTAAATGAGTTAGTTAATTTGTGAATGTAATCTTTGCTAGCTAGCTAGCTACGTTAGCACGTATTTACCTTGGAGCAAACGTATTTGTGTTTGTTGATATTCGCCATATTCAGCTGGGCATGGGGCCTGCCGCATTTCTTTATCCACTGGCGGCATCTCTCCTCTCGGGTTTTGGGTTTAGGAAACGGGTAAAATATCACACCCCCCCCCTCTAAGCTTATGGGATATCTGCTATCCGATTTGCAAAGACCATAAACACAACGCTTCACCATTTTCGCAATGAATTTGAACGCTAAGCTTGTCGGACTTCCACAGGGAGCCGCGCACGTGATCGAATATGATTGGACAACGGGCATTTAGGGGCGTGGCTTTGCGAAAGGTCAATTGTAATGCTTTTGGGAAAAAAAGTAAACACCGAGCAGTTTTCGCTGATATCCCTCAATCCATTGACCTTTTTAATTATTAGCTGTAATTCTTCTCATTTTATGGGTAACAAAAGTAAACATGTGGAATCATGTTACGTTTAATATAGTAGGCATAGGTTAGCTATAGCAGAAACAAAGGAATTACATGCAATTCAACTTCAAATTCAAGTTTACCATATTTAATAAAGTTATAAAACATGGTTTGTATAATTCACAGTTTCAAAATGTAAGAATAATCTTGATGCAAACTGAGTTTCAATAAAGCTGTGTAGTGTTCAATGTGTATGGAGATATAATAATTGTAATACTTGGAAAATGCACGTCAGAATTTATTTTGGAAATATGGTATGACTTTTCTTAAATATTTTGGGGCGTTAAGTACAAATAATTAAATAAAGGGAGTGTCCATGAGATCCAGATGAAAAAAAAGTTTCCAAAGGAAAGAAATGTGAAAAAGCTCACTTGGACATTTTGCATGTCATTTTAAGACGGCCCCTAACTTCAGCTCATCTCGAACATGAGAGCGACTGATCTGCCTTTTGTTGCAGCTTCCTTGCATTCATTACTAACAATCAATATTCCCATTTCATGCAGAAAACCGTTTTAATGGATGCAAAGACATCACTTTCACAACCTCCCCTCAGAACCCCTGGTCTACAGCATTTTACATTATGGATTATTTTTTCGTCTCACATTTGTCTTCAGCACTTGACAGCAGTTTATCAGATTTTAACAATATATTTGAATGGCCTGTATGTAATTCAATGAATAGGAAAATAACTGTAGGTATAGGAGATCCAAATATAACTGAAATGTGTGAATGCATCAGGCCCTGAATATCAACGACTGAACCATGTTGAAATGTGGTCAATTCTTATAAATGCTGAAGCTGGGGTGATGTCAGAGCTGCAGACTCCAGTTCACTTTACATCTGCAGTCGTGACCTCATTTAATCTCAGAGTTGTACGCATCCTCTGCGGGCGAGGCTGCCTCAAAGCCGGCCAGGATCAAAGAGAGATTGGTAGTGAGTCAGTCGTCCTTTATTCCGCTTTGGAAAGATGTGGGGAGCAGTGAGAGAGGAAAACACACATGAGTGGTGGGAGTATTGCTTTAACTCATCCCTCTGCTTTCATTCCTTTCATCTCGTACCTCGTTTAACCTTTTTTTCTTTTCTCTCCTTGGTGTCTCACACCTCCTTCTCATTCCTCTCTACTTTAGTACCAGCTTTTCATTTTTGCTTTCGCCTTTATCACTCCCCTCTTTTGACATTTTATATATCCATCGTCCTTCCTCACTTCCCTGCCAAAAACTCTCCCAAAACCTCTGAGGTCTATGTGTCATCCATCTTGGGTGTTTAGTTGATTGGCTGCCTGCCTCTCTCCACCATGTGTCATCCCCTCCATTAACCGAGATCAGAGATAAATATCCCTCATGTCAAAGTAAGAACACACCCATTTCTTTCTGTCTCCATAAAATGTCAACATCTTTTGAGAAAGCTGTTTGCCTGAAAGCATCCTGTGTTCCCTTAAACTGTTACATGTGAAATGTGTCTTTTTATATCTGAGTTACAATCATTGGAATCTAAATGTCTTTATTTCGCATGTAGAGAGGAGAATTTCCACACATGAATACATGGTACATGAATTTGAAAATCCCCCACAAGAATTAAATATCTGTTCCCAAAGCTTAATGTGGAGAAAAGGAAAACAGCAGATTATGCATTTAAATTAGTTCATTTATTTAAATGCCCTAAAAGATGTAATGCGTTTATTAGCGGATGACAGTATTACTTTAGGACCTAATGACTGGGTGTTGTGATTACCTTCGTTAACATTTGAAATGAGGCATTATAGCCAAAATGAAAGCTACAGTTTTGTAATTTCACTGCCTCAAGAGGCTTAAGTCATTGCATTTTAAAAGCTTGATATTATTCCTTGCTGGCTCATTTCCGGTGTGAAAGAACAAAAGTGTTGACCAATGGCCGACAGATCCACTTGTGATCATAAACACACGGTAGAAGTTTTGTAGGAAGAAGTCTTTCCTGTGTTTGATAGTTCTTCAATCAGTAATAAAGCGTATGCAACACTTTGACACTTGTATGCAAATCAGTGGGAACAAAAATCAAAGAAAGGGGAATATTGCAGAGGTGTGGAGAGAGCAGCTTTTGGTCCTTTCAGGATCCTGACACTGAAATTCAATTCCAGCAATGTGACTCAAAGTGAAGAAAGAAGAAGAAATGAAGCAAAAATAAATACAATGGATTCGGAGCAAAAGGAAAAGTCATGAATGGAAGTCAAAAATGGGAAATACACAGAGAGAAATATGCATTTGAACACATGCAGACACAGACGGTACGTAGCACACAGACTAAGTGGATCATCAAAGAATCAAAGGCAGACGTGTTTGAATGAAAGCCTCTGTTCTTTATTCAGCCTGCGACTCCACAGGATGGAAGAGAGCGGCTGTGAGAGTTTCACTGCTGATATGAATGTTCTGCGTTGCAACTCTGTCCTTTTCTTTGGGGCTTCTCCTGTCGTGGAAAGAGAGTGAGGAGAGGGAGAGGGAGATTAAGGAGTGAATGCAAAAGAGAGGATGAAAGGGCGATGGGGAGGAGGAAAAGGTGGAGGGAAATCTGAAGTAGCAACAGGGGGTGTGTGCGTGTGCGTGCGTGCGTGTGTGCGTGTGTGTGTGTGCGCACGCACGCACGTTGGAACATCTAGCAGGAAATGTGTGCTGTGTCATATTATTGTGTAACGCTATGCCACTGAAATAAAAAGTACACAGACCTCAGCTCATGAACACACACACACACACACACACACGCACACGCACACACGCACGCACACACACACACACACCTCACAGGAAAACCGTTATTGAGGTGAAAGAGCATTGTGTTTCAGAGTTGGGTGTGTGTATTAACATTTCTCTTGTTTTTTGTCCCCCTGTCTCTTTCTATTCAACCCTCTGCTCCCTTTCCATCTGTTGGCATACCACATGTTTTCTCATCCTTCCTTCTTTGACTCATTTATTCTTTACCGATGTTTGCGTCACCACCTTCTTTTCTCTCTACTCCATTCCTTTCCTTTATTTCCCTCCCTCCCTCCTGCTTCCCGGGACCCAGAGAAAGGTAATGGCTCTTTCTGGTGTGTTTGATTGTGATCGTCGTGCTTCTCCATTGTTTCAGTAATTGTTTTGCCAAGACCACCCCCCCCACCCTGGTGCAATCACATACTGTATGTCACCTCAGGTATCAAATCAGTAGCTTTGCCTCGCCCAAAGTCACTGTTGCTCGTTCAGGAGTACAGCACCAACAAAGGTCTAAATCTGGTGTTAAATCATCAGCGAGCCTCACTGGCCACGGGTTGTTTCCCCATCAGGAGATGCATGATGTTTAATAGCAGTCTGATCCCCCAGAGAGCGAGCAGGAGTCATAAAAGAACCATTTGTAGTATGCAAGGCAATGCCACTCCTGCTGTTTTGGTGACACACTGCCTAAATGTGCGTGAAGGAAGTGCACTGGATGCACACACTTGCACACACTTGCACACACACACACACACACACACACACACACACACACACACACACACACACACACACACACACACACACACACACACACACACACGCACACACACACACACTTACTCAAACACATAATTTTTCTGGCCACAGGCACAAAGCAATATCGATCCAAATTGTGTGAGCTCACAATTAAGCAGAGGAGACAGTCCAGTTAATGGACTCATAAACACAAAGACGGCGCTGTGATCAATGTTGTTTGTGTTTGCCATATTTCTGTTTGTGTTTGTATTCGGGAGGGACAGAAAGTGTGTGTGTGTGTGTGTGTGTGTGTGTGTGTGTGTGTGTGTGTGTGTGTGTGTGTGTGTGTGTGTGTGTGTGTGTGTGTGTGTGTGTGTGTGTGTGTGTGTGTGTGTGTGTGTGTGTGTGTGTGTGTGTGTGTGTGTGTGTGTGTGTGTGTGTGTGTGTGTGTGTGTGTGTGTGTGTGTGTGTGTGTGTGTGTGTGTGTGTGTGTGTGTGTGTGTGTGTGTGTGTGTGTGTGTGTGTGTGTGTGTGTGTGTGTTCGCGCGTGTGTGTTGGCTTGGCTTCATCTGGCAACCCTGACATGGACTCCCCTGCATGTGCCCCTTGTTCATGTTTACTAAAACACTTCAGGAACCTCCTACCTCGATGTTCTGCAGCTTGACGAACCTGATAATGAGGAAGAAATGCATCCATCGTTCATGTTCTGTGTGTGCATGTGTGTTGTCTCTTCCACGTGTAGCTTTGTTTCATCTACCACCCACTTTCTGCAGAAAGCTTCTTCTCTCAGTCAGTCTCACCCTCACATATTTACCTTCGGTGTGTGTGTGTGTGTGTGTGTGTGTGTGTGTGTGTGTGTGTGTGTGTGTGTGTGTGTGTGTGTGTGTGTGTGTGTGTGTGTGTGTGTGTGTGTGTGTGTGTGTGTGTGTGTGTGTGTGTGTGTGTGTGTGTGTGTGTGTGTGTGTGTGTGTGTGTGTGTGTGTGTGTGTGTGTGTGTGTGTGTGTGTGTGTGTGTGTGTTATTCATTTGTAGCCCAAAATCAGTTCAGGTATCACAGCAACACCAGCTAAGCTTATGGCAGCCTGTGAGTGACACAAATAATGAAGCAAAATGTTTCACGATAAATGAGGGCGCTAATGAGAGAATTACGTAAATGTATCATGATGCAAAATGGAGTAATTGTGACTTGCAACCCATTTCAGTTTCTCTTTATTCCATTGAAGAATAGCTGACAACGCAAACAGGTGCAGAGTGTGTGGGGGGGGACAACAAGTTTGAGTTTCGAAGACCAAGGACAGATCTTTATGGATCACATACAGAACATAATATGAGAATAAAGATGTCAAACCCGCTTTAATGGAACAGTAAATGATAATGGGAGTGAGAATAAAATGTGGACTCAAAACCTTGAGAGATTTCAAATGGACAGCAATGTGTTAATATATTGACCTCAAGCCGAAGGGAATGTAAAATACAAATTGGCAATCATATCCACAGACTAGCCCTAAGAAAGGTGGTTTCATCTTAATATCCAACCATTTCAAAGGTGGCTCTCCAAGGAGTGATGCTGGGAGGCTTTGAGATGAAAACTGTACTCTATCTGCTGCACAACCAGCAAGTAGCAGATATTCAGTGCATTCATATTAAGTGGATACAACCTGACTCTCCCACATTCAATATATGGAATGAAGTAGTGTTATCATTTGGAACAAATGTTGTTAAGGCAAATTTACAAAGAGATTGAATTCTGTGATGGCCTATTAATGTTGAAGGGATAGTTGTC
The DNA here is from genome assembly GCF_949606895.1 of Notothenia rossii. Taxonomy (NCBI): domain Eukaryota; kingdom Metazoa; phylum Chordata; class Actinopteri; order Perciformes; family Nototheniidae; genus Notothenia; species Notothenia rossii. The sequence continues at coordinate 74,968,169 of NC_136901.1, read as the reverse complement.
ATGACTTAAACCTGAATCACCCAAGGCTTGTCCCTCGAGTCTTCATCTTCAGATACACATACACACACATACCTCCTGCTTTACATGCTACAATAATTCCCTTGTTAGGAAGGAAGAGACCTGCCTGCTTTTTTCTTGATTGTTTGTATTTCCCATTTCTTCAAAACGTTTCTCTCTCTGTTAAATTAGATACCTATTGTGGTTTGTTCTTTGCTTCCTTTGACATGCAAGCTTAGCAGTTAGAGGGCAGACAGAAAATGTGTAAAGAAATAAGCACACATGCTGGTGAGGCCTAGTATACTGAATTACCTTTCTTATTGGACACCAGAGATCCTTATTACTGCCTCTTTAACAAAACCAAATGTGTGGTACATTAGCTGTAAAGGTCCATTTAGTTTATTTCTTAACGTGTCTTCTCTCCGTGTTTTGCAGGGACTTTGCCTACGTGGCGAGAGACAAAAACACGCGGGTGCTGAAGTGCCACGTGTTCAGATGTGATACTCCTGCCGCAGCCATCGCTACAAGTCTCCACGAAATCTGCTCCAAGGTGGGTGTCATTACCTTCGCATGAATGAGCCTATCTGCTGCTCTGAAGCACGTTATCAGGTCTCAATAAGGGTTTCTATAAAAGACATTCTGATGGAGTTATCCAGAGGTACTTTTTTGAAATAACTACTCCTACAGGCAAGGTATATCAACCTTATAACCAGGATTGGAAAACATGGTGCCAATACACGTTATCTTTTACCGGAGAAGTAAGAGGAGAGACATGGAGGGAAGTTGTAAGAGCCTATACAGCAAGGAAAGGAGATAAGAGTCACATTTCAGAGGAAAGAAGTCTGTTTGTATCTATATATAATACCAAATACTTGGTATACAATACAACAGGATCACATCCTATACACATTTTACACATTGATGATGATTTACTAACCCTGAACCAGTAATCAGGAGGTTCATGCACAGAGTACTACAGGATGCTGAACATTTTCTTTTATATTATATACTGTCTCCCAATTTTACATTTTAAATTCGAATTATACTCTTTGTGGACACTATCCTGTGCCATTGTGTGCTTCTATGTTATTACTTGGCTGCTAAAACACCTGAATTTCCCTATAGGGATCAATAAGGGCTTATCTTATGTTATCTTATTAGACCAAATCTTTCCAAAATATAACAATTCCATATGCTTCTAACCTTTTGAATATCTATTAAAGGGGACCTATCATGCAGAATGCACTTTGTGATGTCTTTTATACATAAATATGTGTCCCCGGTGCGTCGGGGAACTCACGCAGCGTCAGAAAATAAAACCCTCTCTCTTTTCATCCGTACCCAAATCTTTTAAAAACGGGTGTACAACGAGCGGATACAGATTTCCATCCGCTGTGACGTCGGAGCACCCACAGAAAGTTGCTATCAGAAACAACAGGCTTGTTTGAGACGAGCTGCGGCTCGCCTCGAAAGTAGACGAGAATAGCCGATCGCAGCCGGGGGAGGTCTCAAAAAGCTCGCCTGAAGTCGGACAGCTCGGAGTCGGCTTGTTGTTCTTCTTCTTCTTCTCTAGGTTTTTTGGCAGATTGCAACAACTTTAAGGTGCATACCGCCACCTCCGGAGTCGGCTTGACTCGGTTTGCATTTATAAAGAATGCACAAATGTGTTTAATTAATCGTTAATGTCAGATATGTACTAAGTAAATACATTTGTTCCTGCTCAAGATTAGATTCAACTTTATTGTTATTGCACATATTACAGGTACTGAGACAACGAAATGCAGTTTAGCTTCTAACCAGGAGTGCAAAAAGCAGTAAAGTGAAAAGTAATGTAATCTACAGAATAAAATATAGAATGAATTGAATGATGAATAAACAGTGAGGGGTATGAATACACTAGATATATACACAGCAGCCTGTGAGCAGTATGAACAGTGTGTATGAATATGCTAATATAAATAAAGTATGAAACGGTAAGCAGTGCAAGTATAGTATAAAATATATAGATTTTATGATAAACATTGTGGAAAAATGATGAAAAATGTGAATGGAAGTGGCGACGTAAAACTGACACCAAACAACAACAAACTTTTGCCGAGCCAATTGGAGAGTTTCATCAGCAGCACGGGGTAAAAACCACCAATGAGCGCTCAGCTCGAGATACCAGCGAGTCGTTTCCCATCAAGCATTTCGCTTCCGCAGCCCGAGGAGAGGAACTGCGCCGCCTCGCCTCGCCTCGCTCTCAAGTCTTTGTCTCACGAGATTTCAACGTCTCATGTAGGCGAGCCTCCAGAGCAAGTCGGACAAAATCCATCATGCAACGCACTAGCAAGACGTTGATTGCAATTGCGCAGGTCTGCGCAGGTCTCGCTTGTCTCAAACAAGCCTAATGCCTGACGTGTTTTTGACGTAATCTCGTCTTTGTTTACATTAGCAAGCCTCGCTAACACTCAGAGCTAACCTGTACTGAAGAGCACATGGGTTTAAAAAGTAGGAAATAAAAAAAGAACTCACCTTGTGATAAACTCGCAAGAGAAAAAGCATTTGAGCTCCATACTGAAATAATCCTTGACGTGGTTTGAACAGGATGTCGTTTTATCACAACCGAATTGTACTTTATCTCCGGTAGAATTCTGATCAGGCATTAGCTCCGCTTCCTCTTATTTATTTATTTCAAGCTAAGGACCCAACATCTGCATTTCTCTAACAGGGCTGCAAAAGAGGTGTTTGAGCCATATGAGGCATGGCTACAATGGGTGATCTGTTTGGTATTTTGACAAAAAAACTTCACAGACATGTTTTGGCCCTACAATGGCCCTACAATATATATTTCAAATATAGCATGATACTGTAGGTCCACTTTAAATTAGTGTCCACATAAGTAGCTCGTAATCTAAAATATATATGCATATTGTGATGTCCTCTCGTTTTGTTTAAAGGATTTAAATTGAGATGCTAAATAGACTACATTTGTAAAGCAACTCCCTGCTTTACGAGACACAGCACTTATAGTTACTTGTCCTTGAGTTATAGGTAGTCGTGTATTGTCTGCATAGAGACACATTTGATGATCAAAAAGAGTGAATAACCTGGATTTGGTTACACAACCTTCTAGAAACCAGTCTCTCCTCAGACCAGCAGTGGCATTGTAAAGGATGAATCTGGAGCTACAGATCTTCTCCCTCAGTGGCACTTTGACCCATTTAGAGACAAACATTTGTTCTGTTATTTTTCTTTCTACGCCCCTTACCTTAATTAAAGAAAGAGTGTATGTCTGTATTTTCTGTGTGTGTGACAATGACTCTTCCCACTGCCTATTTTAAACAGAGTGGAATGTTCTCTTTACTGCAGGGGAGGAACTTAGTGACCTTAGTCTCGCAGCTGCGCAGCACGCTGTGCCGGCTTCCTTAGTGTGTGTGTGTGAAAAAAGAGAGTGTGTGCATGCGTCTTTTTGCATGTTCCCTAGCGAGCAGAGTTGCAGACTCACCATAGACTTTGATTAATGACACCTACAATTAATCAAGTGTCTGTAGCAGGGAGAGGGCTGCGGCTCAGTGCAGGGGCCATGCAGACTATTCAACACTTTTTAAAGAGTGTGTTCACTGCAGCAGAAGAGCAGGAGCAAAGACAGGAGAGAAGGAAAGAGGTTGTTTTATTCAGACTGCGAAAGGAAATATACCATTTGGAAGAGAGGGCTAACGGATTTATTTGTCTTGTTGTCATCAACAGTGAATTGAACAGATATTACCTGTGTAACCTTTGATACAGTGTGTTCATTGGTGCAATAAAGTTCCAACCACTAATAAAAACACATCACCAAGCAATGCCGTGGGTTTTATGTTCCTTTAACGCCAAAGGTTGAGCATGGCCTTTTATCCTGCACCAACTCACTGATACGAGCACACATAGATCATAGAGAAAAACTATAAATACCACATGAACTGAAAAAGTCAATGGGGGACATTTTAAGTTTATATTTGTAACCTTTTTTACATGTGTTTTGTCGCATAGAATTGTTTTTCGTCAACTCTTTGTGAGACAATCTAACCGCTGTTGTGTCCAATCCAATGTCAACCATACCTGCTTCTCATTCCCACATTCACAGTAGGTAGCTTTCCTCTTCTGTGTTTTTATTCCTCACCCTTTTTTGTCTTCTCTTTCTTCCCACTCATTCTTTTATACCTAGATTATGGCTGAAAGGAAAAGTGCCAAGGCTGCAGCTGGCAGCTCCTCCCAGACCGGCTCCGATGTACCCTTACAAGGTATGCACACACATACTGTAGACACACACGTACACACACGCACACGTACACACACACACACACCCACACACACACACACACACACACACACACACACACACACACACACACACACGCACACACACACACACACACGCATACATAGTCTTGTTCTTTTGTAGTTCCCTCGTGAGAACTACACATTTCTCAGTAATGTGCTACACAGTGTCTTTCATGCTGTGGTTTCTTGTCTCACATTATTACATTTCTCAAACCACACATATATACTTTATATATGTGTGTATATGTATTTTCTTTTCTTAAATGACCTTATCGCCTCAGGAGTGACCGTGAACATTTGTTAGTAGAAAAGATAGCAGTGTTTGGTTCCATTACACACAGATACCGCTGACTCCTCGCCTCACAATCACTGAGCGTTATCCCCGCAGCGCTAATTCTATTCACCATTTCCCATTTCGCTAAGTCCCACTGCTTGTTCCTCTCAGTCCCAAGTAATTATAGGAAGAAAGAGAAAAAGCTCTAGCCCAATTCCTCCCGCCAGCTGCTGTGTGTTTGCTGAGCGTGAGGGATAGGAGCATAAGATTATAAAAAGAAGTATATCGGCTCTTCACTTACTGAGGCAGTCGACCTCATTAAAACCCAATTAGTGTTTCTTTGAGGCGAGGCCTGGTGCTACATGGCAGCCATCCCAACCCCAGGATCAAAGCACTTTTTGGCGAAACATTCCTCACATGTTTTATAACTATTAAGCTTGATTTCATATTCTTTTAACTGAAAAGCTAGTGTGCTCTCAGTGAGACGTGCTACAGTGGATAGACTGGTCCATGGGCTCTAGAGGTTGATTCACTGCCAGTGGAAGAAAAACCGTTTTTGTTCTCGTCTGGATTAGATCTCTTCAGTGTTGTGCACAATCCTGTGTTGGGACGCATTTTAGGAGATTAGCACTGAATGATATGGGGTGAGCGCCAACTCAGGAAATAGCCCTGCTGTCCTCGTTGGATCTGGACTGTCTGAGCTCTGCTTTACATTTGAAATTAATGTCTGAAAATCCATTTCTCATCATTCATGAGAGAGCTGAACATGTGAGATATTAGGGACTCCAACTTTTTCATGGATTACACTGATGAGGTGATTTGATTTCCATTTTCACTCCAAATGACCCAACGGAGATGAGTTTCTGGTAAATTGATAATTTTTGAAATTAAGATGTGGACTGTGCAAAATGGGCTGAAACTCATAATGAGGAAAATGTCCTTTTGTCATAGTTTAAGGGAACTTTAGTGGTTTAACTCTTCACCTTGCCTCACTGATGTGCAGTAGGCTTAACATCACAGTTGGACGTGATTAAAGGGGCATCAACTCACTACCAACTGTGATGTGTGGTCAGAGCTGAAAAAGGCTTAGAAACTCAGGTATTCAAACACTGCTTCATAGCCTGCTGCTACATACATCATATGTCCTTTTTTAATGGCTATAACATCTATTAAATATAACAGTTTTTCTACTATTACAGATGTTGATAAGTATATAGAAGTTGATATATATATATATAGAAATGTCCTTAGTTGCACACTGAGCTGAATTTAATTATGACTCAATCATAAATAATTCCATATTAGAATTGGCCCTCATTTTCTAAATCCATGTTGACTAGCAATATAGCTAAAGTTAATAATGAATGACCCCCATTTGAGAGGGATTCTTCTGCTTTGGTTTTAATGTATTGTAATAATAATGGTTTTGTCTTTAAGTACATTTTTCAAACTGCGGTTAAGCAATCAGCCATGTTTAGTGTTTGGTATGTTACCTTGTCAGAGGTTATCTCCAGCTTACACAGCTAATTGCCTGGTGTGTAAATGGGGACTTCCTGAGGGTAAATGATGTTAATGTCTGTGCTGATTGGGATGCAGGTGATGCACATCTTTGATCATGCTTTCTGCCTTTAGGCCATTAGGCAGGCACAGCTGGGCTTTCATGCAGAAAAGTAAAAGAAACGTGCATCCTCGTGTGCAAATATCTTTCTCATGCCCTAATCATGTCAACAGCACACTCAAATATTAAAATATTCACCAGAGTTTGTTTATTTCCCCTAGTTTTAGCCAATTATCATGTGGACTCTACTTTTGGAACTTTGCGTTAGATGTTGTCGTGTGATGAAATTCCCTGCGGCAGTTTGTGCGTACATTGTATGTGTTTTAATGCGTGTGTGTTTTAATCTGTGTGTGTTTTAATGCGTGTGTGTTTTAATCCGTCTGTGTTTTAATGCGTGTGTGTTTTAATGCGTATGTGTTTTAATGCGTGTGTGTTTTAATGCGTGTGTGTTTTAATGCGTGTGTGTTTTAATGCGTGTGTGTTTTAATGTGAGTGTGTCTGTGTGTGTTTTCTCTCTGCAGAGTTTCCCTTGCCAAAGACTGAGTTGGTGCAGAAGTTCCATGTGCTGTACATGGGGATGACAACTGTGTCTCGCCCCATAGGTAAACCTGCACTCATACTCAAACACACACGTCATATTAACACACCCTGCTCTCACTGTTCACGCTCTCCTGTGTTTCCTCCTCAGGGATGGACGTCATAAATGGAGCCTTAGAAAACCTCCTGTCCTCCACAGGCAAAGAGGACTGGACTCCAGTCACATTGAGTATTGCTGACACGACTATGGCTGTCATCAAAGAAAAAAAGGCAAGGGACTGTTTGTTGCTCGCCTGAGGAGTAACAGATGAATAAAATATGTGGATGCACTTGTAGATTAAAGAGGAAGATCTAATAGAGCAGTGTTTCAGATCTGACTCTGGTCTCGTTTGTGTGTGCAGGAGGAGGAAGAGGAGGTGTTGGTGGAGTGTCGAGTCCGTTTCCTGTCCTTCATGGGCGTGGGACGAGATGTGCACTCGTTCGCCTTCGTTATGGACACTGGGAGCCAGCATTTCCAGTGCCATGCATTCTGGTGCGAACCCAATGCAGGCCATGTGTCTGAGGCTGTGCAGGCAGCATGCGTAGTAAGTCCTTTTTTTTGTTATAAAGATGAGGCGATGTTGTGTTGAAAAATGATTGTTTGGTTGGCTAGCTTTCCAAGTTAGATGAGAAGATTGATTCTGCTCTCATGTTTAATTATATCACTCTTCTAACTCTCAGCGAAACAGCTGAGGTCAAACCAAAAGTGAGTTTTCCTTATCATTCTATATTCAGTCTTTAGGCAATGGAACTACTCTCTTTACTTTACATTTCAGGAAAAACTGTACCAAAAGACTAAATATAGTATGATAAGAACAATTGATGTATCTCAGAAACATCAAGCTACTAAATGAAGCGCTTGGTATCTGAGAACATTATGTTCTTTATATCAATCAGAATGCATTTGCATTTTTCCTTTTCATGCTAAATATAGTCTTTGGGGACAAATGGGTAAACGTTTTTCTCCTTAAAACCCAAGTGACGAAGACTCTTCTTCTCCTCTTCCTCAGCTGCGGTATCAGAAGTGTCTGGTGGCTCGGCCGCCCCCCCAACGCGCCGGCTCCTCTTCCTCCTCCTCCTCGCCCTCTGCGGACTCAGTGACCCGCCGGGTGACCACCAGCGTGAAGCGGGGCGTCCTGTCTCTCATAGACACTCTGAAAACCAAGAAACAGCCCTCAGAACTACCACAGCAATGACCGTCACCGTGGCAACTGCACACCTGGACGCCACTCACACACTGTCGCCACGACAACACCTAATCAGTACCAGCCATGGTAACCAACGATGTACATACATGTTAACAAACACCACCGCAAATGAAGGAGAAGAACAATCCTTCAGTCCGCCTGATGATATTTAAAAAAATTACAAGAAAACTCCTGATTCGTGAGGAGGAATTAAAAAGCTGGTGTCAGTGATTGACCTTTGACCTTTGAACGCTGCTGTGTCTATGTGTAAACCACCTGCTGGCTTCATATGCCCTCACTGTATGTGGATTTGGTGATGGAAAACGAATTAAAACATTCTATAAACACGGATCAGGATTAGAAAAACAAAAAAGAAAGAAAAAGATAACATTTCTATTAAGAAAAGGTTAACTCATCGGTGCCCTCCATTTTCTTTCATGCTACGTCTCTTAATATAAAAACATCCATCAGCACAGTAAGAGCATTCGACTGGACGCCTGAGACACCAAACTACGGGAGCCTTCTAGGACAGAAAAGATGTCGACATGCTGTCTAGGGATTTTAAAAGAAGAAAAGAAACCAAGACCTGCCAACACACTCCATTCCACCAAACGGCATTAAAATATGTTGTCCCTTCGATGTGCGTCAGACTTAAAACACACATCCCTGCGAGGATGATTGAAATGATTGTAATAATGAAGTGTATGTAAATGATTGTATGTAGGAAGAGAACATTTAGGGCACAAAACTTGTAGATATGAGGGACAGATGAGATGTTGGTGACAGGAAATGAGACAGATGTGGGTTTTGATTTTGCATGTTTTCTTGATGGGGTATTGTTTTAAAGTGGACCTATCATGCTATATTTGAAAAATATATGGTAGGGCCATACAAAACATGTCTGTGAAGTTATTTTTTCAAAATACCAAACAGATCACCCATTGTAGCCATGCCTCATATTGCTCAAACCCCTCTTTTGCAGCCCTGTTAGAGAAACGCAGATGTTGGGTCCTTAGCTTGAAAAAAATAAATAAGAGGAGGCGGAGCAAATGCCTGATTAGAATTCTACCGTAGATAAAGTTAAATTTGGTTGTGATAAAACGCCATCCTTTTTAAACCACGTCAAGGATTATTTCTGAAACAGTATGGAGCTCAAATACTTTCTCTCTTGCAGGTTTATCACAAGGTGAGTTCTTTTTTTATTTCCTGCTTTTTAAACCCACGTGCTCTTCAGTACAGGTTAGCTCTGAGTGTTAGCGAGGCTTGCTAATGTAAACAAAGACGAGATTACGTCCAAAACACGTCAGGCATTGTTTCTGATAGCAACTTTCTGTGGGTCCGCTGCCGATTTGACGTCAGTTCGGATGGAAATCTGTATCCGCTCGTTGTACACCCGTTTTTAAAAGATTTGGGTACGGAGGAAAAGAGAGGGTTTTATTTTCTGGCTCTGCGTGAGTTCCCCGACGCACCGGGGAAACATGTTTATGTATAAAAGACATCACAAAGTGCATTTTGCATGATAGGTCTCCCTTAAGTTAATGAGTTAAAAAAGGTCTCGTAAGAAGAGTGGTAAACACACGATGCTCTTAGCACAAGTCATCTTAATTTGACCATGACTGGATTTTTTATTTGGCCTTTTTCTGACCCATACCCGAGTAAAAGGTTACTCTCAGCTCAATTTACAGAATCACATTTAAAGATTGAAAATCAACACGTCTTGCTTTCCATTACTGATGGATACATAGATCAGCAAACCAAATGTAATCATTTGTAATGTATTTTGAAGCTTTTAATTAGTTAAGATTGTAAGTTTTTGCATCAATTATAAAGAAAGTAAGTTTTTAATGTTCAAGAATTTTCAAGAAATTTCCTCAGGAATCTTTATGCATACACCTAAGACTTACAGTATGTGGTAGCAGGAAAATCCAGATCCAGGCTTTGACTTAGGCAGACGAGTGGCAGTGTTATCAAATCTTTGCCATGGGTAATCTGTGTAAGGGTTCACTTTATTCTCTCTTCCTCTGTAAATCCAGCCAGTCTACTCCCACTCACAAAGAAAAAACACACACATGCGCACATACAGCAGTAGGAGAAAGAGTCTGCTGTCACACTGCTTCTGTAGCTCGTGGCTACAACCTGCACTCCACATGAACTCTGGGAATGCAGTTCGATCTGAATGGAAAGACAGACACACACACAAAGAGAAAGATGCTCTAAATAATTTCAGTTATGTTCTTCACTCATCTCGACACCATGTAAATGTAATCTGTTGTGACAATAAATGCATTACCAAAAAAAAAAAAGTAGCTTCTTGAGTCTGTCCTTTTAATTCTCGGGTCAGTGGAGCTCTATGTAAAAGCTATTCATCACTTAGTGACATCAGCAGAGCCTTATTAATATACGCAATCTGATTATTTTCTGACCGTGGCAGGTTGTTCGTTAAGGCACACAAAGACACTATAAAAATGACATTGTGGTAATGAGAAGTATTAATGGCTCTAGAAGGCGTTCAAGGCGACTTTTCACATGTTCTTTGTAATTTGGCAGATCAACAAAATTGTGTGTATGCTTGTGTTAGATTTGAATGCTAGTGACTTTGGATAAGAAAGCATTTGGCACAAAAGTTAATTCTTAATACTTTTTTATATTTCTGTTTCTGAGCTCAAAACAGAGGCCGGGATTTGACCATTGCATCCTTGGAGAGACCCCCACTGGAGCGGGACAGGGGGACGCTCTGGGCGGGGTCCTTCCACTTGTTGTAGTTGTGATGAGCTGGAAAGAAGCTGGGGAAGTGAATGGTGGGCAGGACGAGCACCACAGGCTTCAGCGGCTCCTGGGGGGGTCTGCGGGTACGGACCGCTGGGGTCGGAGGAGGGGGGGCGGGGGGAGATGCAGAATGCCTCCTGGGGGAAGAAGTTGGGATGTCCAATATTGGGGAGAGGCTTCTCTTGGGTGTGATGTTTCCTGGTTTGGTGGAAGAGAAGGAGCTGGACCCGGTGTTCTTTGAGACCTGCACGCGCATTGCTTTGGCTTTTCCTGAAGGACAAAACAAATGAGAATTTTTTTTGTAAATGAGCACATTCTTGGACCAAATTCCCTGTTCCACTTCTTTATTTAATTAAAAGGCCTATCAGTATTTTGCTGCGAATTGGAATACAATTGATACCACTCTCATAATGATATAAACATGTAGCTAAAAGTAGCTCTATGTTTCTGTTTCATAATACAACTGACTTAAAGTGGACCTTTCATGCTATATTTGAAGCATATATTGTAGGGCCATACCTATATAAAACATGTCTGTGAAGTTTTTTTTTCAAAATACCAAACAGATCATTGATTTTAGCCATGCCTCATTTCGCTCTATTTGCTCTGTTCCAGCCCTGTCTTCACAAGGGCTGATTCTGTGGCAAATGAGCTGCAGCTGACCACGCCCCCCTGCAAAGGAGGGGGGCGAGGCACGAGCGTCGTGTTACCATGCTGTTACCATGCTGTTACCATGCCACGCAACCTCTCATTCCCCTGATTGGTGGAGAGTTGCCCATATAGGCGGAGCTCCTTGTTTCTGACATCAGAACAATTTCAAATCTGGATCAGTCTGTATCAGATCCGTTGTAGCCCCGTTTTTAGAGATTTGGGTATGGGGGAAAAGAGAGGGGGTTGTTTTTTCTGACACTTGGTGAGTTCCCTGACACATCGGGGACACATATTCATGTATAAAAGACGTACAAAAGTGCATTTTGCATGATAGGTCCCCTTTAATATATGCAGTAACCTCGCTCACCTTGGAGTGACTGCCGCCTGTTAGTAAACTCCTGTCCACACAAACTAGTGCTGTTGCTGCCCTTGGTCTCCTGGTTCTTTACAGCAGAGAACTGGGGCTGAGAGTTGGGAACATGGCTTGTTTTTTTCATCCTGTTGGTGTGTCCGTGATGTTCTTTTTTGGTGCCGATCCTTTCCAGTATGCCTTTAGCATTTGCTCTGACAAGCACGTCACGTGGGGCCTCTTTGACCACTGGCTCAGGCTGTTGGAAAGTAAAAGACAAAAGCAATGTTTTTTATTTTTATTTTAACGTGACCTAATCTTTTTAAGGCTCAAAACGTATTAATGAATTTGTTTACTAAAGCATATACAGCAATAAGACCTCACTAACCAAAACCTCAAATGTCATTAACATTGTTCTTCTAATAAGACATATGGTGGCATCACAAGAGAACTGTATGCTGACACAAGGATTTATCTGCCCTAAAAAGTACCTTTATCATTTATTCAAATAGTTTAGGCACAAAGGAGAAATATGCATCAATAATTAATGGTTATACTAAAAATAAATGTGTTTACCTTGCGGAACACATTTGAATAAATGTTATTGCTGCTGCACAACACATGTTATATTGTTATTAAAGGAGGAGAGCAGAGCCACCGTGTCCTTGCTGCTGGCTGCAGGGTCACCTGCTGTCTCAGCAGACCACACAGCAGCTCCTCCTGCTCTCCTCAATGCCTGAATTATTCACAAGCGCAGTGTACACTACGGAGACATGCAGCCTGTGTGGGTTTATGTGTGTATCTTGTTTTTAAGTGCTTGCTCCTAATTTAATTGAATGCATATATATGTTTGTGTAAGCTGTACTTTTATGTACACAGGCAGATGTGCATGCTGTTAGGTGTACCAGTGCATTTTGCAGAATATGGATATAGTTATTTGTGTTGATACACTCTGTGCACACAGGTAAACAGGCTTCAGAAGCTCCGCTGTATTGCAGTTTTTGGGTGGACGCCCTGAACTTCATTGAAGCTAACTCATACAGACAGGGGGCGCTGAATTATTCAACAGACACTCTCCCTCGCCTCCCTTTCTTCCCCCTTACCCCTGTAGATTGCACTTCCTCCCCATCTCCACTAACCAACTATGCCATACTTTGTAAATCTCTCATTTCCTTCTAGACTTTGCCAAGCTTAGCTGCCACAGTGTAGCCTGAAGAAATCTGGAGGGCACTCAGAGAGCTCAGATCACTGCCATGCCGTATATTGCAATGTTAATGAAAGTAAAAGATAGGTTGAGTTTTCGCCCCCATGTTTCAGTTCTGCTCCTTCCTTGGCCCATGCTACACCCTTTCACTAAGTTTCATGAATAACAGTCCAGTCTCGGTGGATGTAACAAATCAAAATGAAAGTGTTGGGTTCTGAATCCTTTATTAATTTGGTTCAAATTCATAATTCAGAGTTTGGGGACGAGAGTCTACTTGTAATGTGCTTTCTCTGGAAATCAGGCCAGAAACACATTCATTGACTCTTCATCATTTCCAGCTGTTTCTGTTAGGAGAGCTCATAAATAATGTTACTGTGTGCCACTATGACAGTCGATGTTAGCCAGACAGCATTCAAACACTTATATAATTGCCATTTTTATGGCCACAATAACTTTTGATTAGCTGAGTTTATAGTAGGTAGGGAGAAAAAATATCCAGTTTGAGGCGCCATTACAGCAGTTTGATTATCTTTTCATTCCTGTCTGCGGAGGTATAAAACATGATGAATGGCCCGAAAGCAGCAGACACACAGTGCGAGAGCGCTCCGTCACACCCAGTGGGAGTGAGATGGCTTAATAACCCTGCGCAGGAATCATAAGCATAAGAGCAGATTAAATATTGAGACGGAGCATGTCGTAAACGTGGCTGTTTTGTTGATTATGAGGATGTGGGGAAGCCCGGACAAACAGACTTGTCTCATATCACAAACAGAAAAGAGAGGAGGAGAGAGGGTTAACCAGAGGTGTTAAAAGGGAAAAGAGATCGAGTTTGGCTCAAATAAGAAAACTGCGAGAGAGACTTGTGACATGACAAAACAATAAAGCCGGAGACAGAGTGCTTTCCAATTAAATATGTTCATAAAAGAGTCACAAAATGTTCCTTTTAGAAACAGACATTGCTACAATAAAATCAAACCCGTTAAAGACACTTCTATTGCGTCTCATTTCTGAGTTTCATTCATGAACACATTCATTCAAACAAAAAAGTGGATTCTACTTGTTCTTCTTTTTTTGGTAAGACTGTTCTCTCTCTCTCTCTCTCTGCTCTAAAGCACACCTCACCCCCCTCACTCCTCTCTTCTCATCCTCATTCTATTGATTTCTAAAGCTTTTTTTCCTATTCATCTTTCTCTGTAGGTGGCAGATTACACCCGAAGAAGTCGCCTGCGTTTGAGACCCGACATTCTCCTTTTTATCCTAGCAGCTTTTTTCTTGTTCTTCCCTTTTTTCTGGTTAGGGGTTTGACCAAGTACCTGTCACAGCCCGCTCCTTTTGACCTGATCTCAACTTCTGTGTTCTGGTTCCCAAATCGCCTTACCCTTTCTGCCCAAACAAAAAGACATCCTTATCTCTGTCTCCTTTTCGACAATACGTTTCCCAGTGGATAAAGAGTTTTTGATAGATAGCATGCAGTACATTGTAACTGCTTGATCATATTTCCCACTCTTGTCTCAGGGCTCACTTATCAAACCTCTGTCCCTCTGTCTCCGTTCTTTCCACACCTGTGTGTTTTATCAAATCAAATCCAGTTTTATTTATATAGCACATTTATAAACGATTTTTGGTTGAGCCAAAATGCTGTACATACAGTAGAGACACTTTACAGCTAATACAACAACACAGATTGTTCAGAATGTCAGTATGAGAAAAACGACACCCTCTATCCTTTATGACAACCGCCGGGGGGATTTTCAGGACTCAAGTCAAGTGAAGGACGAGTTAGTTCTTCAGCAGACATAACGGATGAGTGAGTCAGTGAAAACACTTTCTCTGAAAAATATAGCAGTCAGCCAAATGACACACCAGAAAGGTCGGGCCCAGGGCTAATGTAAGACCAGGTGGCTTGCTGAGCTAAATGCTAATCAAGCTCAAATGTTCCCTGCTTGTCTCTCATAGCAGCAGTAGCTCTAGACCAGGGATGGGCAACTGGCGGCCCGCGGGCCGCATGTGGCCACCGCCCTCACTTTGTGCGGCCCGCGAGTCAATTTACAAAAATATATTGGTTTCACAGTTGTAAACAAGCAAATCATTTGAACCAGACCCCACTTGTAATTAATAATATTCACCGCTAGAGGGCGCTCCCCACAAATTCATGAGGCCTGCAGCCAAGTGTATATTGTCTTCTGTTTACCTCGCGGCTTTCCTCCGTTAGCGGGAAAAGAAACATGAGCGCCCAAAAAAGAAAACTGAACCTAGAAAACCGTCTCTTTCAGCCAAAATGGGAAATAGATTATCTGTTTACAGAATTCAAAGTCAAACCTATGTGTTTGGTGTGTCTTGAAACTAAATCGGCAATGAAGGACTACAATTTAAGTCGCCACTACAACAGCACCCATAAAGACAAATATGAAAAGCACACAGGAGCTGCCAGAGTCGCCATCGTTGCTGACCTAAAAGGGAAAATATGCCAGCAGCAGACCTTTTTTACCAGAGCCACGACTACACAGCAATCGTCTCTCACGGCGTCTTATGCCGTTTCCCTTGAGCTTGCTAAAGCTAAGAAGCCCCTGTCTGACGGCGAAATGGTGAAGAGTTGTGCAGTCCAGATAGCTAAAGCATTCGGAGATGACAACATGGCTAAAAACTTTGAAACCGTCTCTTTGTCCCGTCGGACAGTGACACGAAGACTATTTGATATACAAAATCATGTCGAACAAAAGGTAAAACAAGTCATGCATGACTGTGCATACTTTTCCTTAGCGTTGGATGAGAGCACTGATGTGACTGATGTGAGCCAGCTTCTCATCTACACACGGGCCATTAACAGTTCATTTGAAGTGCACGAGGAGTTATTGAAACTGGCTTCTTTGCATGGCACTACCAAAGGACAAGATATTTTCACCGCTGTTGAAAATGTTGTAAGTGCGCACAGAGGATTTCACAAGCTCTCAGCTGTTGTTACCGATGGTGCGCCAGCAATGCAAGGAAAGCGCACTGGATTCGCCGGCCTCCTCCGCCAGAGTGGCGTTGACTGTCCAATACTGCACTGCATCATACATCAGGTGGGTAACATTATTGTTAGCTATTCTAATGGTTTTGAATGTGGGCATTCTTTGTAAAAAAAAATCAGGCTAAATCAAATTTCGTTTTGATATTGCAGGAGGCTCTGTGTGCCAAATCAATGAATTTTAGCCATGTCATGGATTTAGTTACCAAGACTACTAATCTCATTCGAGGAGGGAACCGGTCTCTCAATCACAGGAAGTTTATAGCCTTTTTGGATGAAGTGAACGCCACGTACGGTGATTTACAGATGCACACAGAGATAAGGTGGATGAGCCGTGGAAAATGCTTGGAGAGATTTTTTCGCTACGAGCAGAAATCCCTGTGTTCTTGGAGGACACCATCCAATGTGATACAAGTGCGTACTGCGCAAAACTCAGGAATACAGATTTTCTTCTCGACATGGCTTTCCTTGCGGACATTACCTCGCATCTTAATCACCTGAATATGCGGTTACAGGGAAGATGCCAAACCGTGTCGGATCTATATGCGCACATGAACGCATTTGTCACTAAACTGACTCTGTTTAAAGACGGATTTTCAGCCGACCGTCCTAATCTGGCGCACTTCCCGTCATGTGAAGAGATGCGCAAAGATGCCCCCGAATGTGAGAAAACATTACCCAAGTACAGAGCCGACATAGAAACACTGCAGCAGCAGTTTAAGAAGTGCTTTCAAGATTTCTACACCATGCAGCCACGCATCGAGTTATTCACTAACCCCCTCTCGGCTGCAATCATCGAGTAGCCCCCTGAGTTGCAGCTTGAAATGTGCGAACTACAGTCAGCCCCCTTTCTAGCAAAGCGCCAGGAGAGGGGAATTTCCTTTTGGAGACTGCTACCCGAGTCCCGCTTTCCACTCCTCAGGGATTTTGCGCTCTCAATGGCCAGCATGTTTGGCAGCACTTACATCTGCGAGAGCAACTTCTCTATGATGAAGCACATCAAGTCAAGGGAGAGAAACAGACTGACAGATGAGACACTGTTCCATCTCATGCAAATCGGATGTACAAATGTTGATATTGACATTCAGTCTATTGTGCAGCAGCAGGAGAGGCCACAAGTATCTCATTAAGATGTATAGCTTACTGATCCAGCTGTGGGTGAAGTTCAGAAAAATGCATATGTTCTTGGTTTTATGTATGGAATGTGAGGGAAGCATAGAAACACAATACAAAGATGAATATTCGTTGTTAAACTCAGTGTTGGTGTTTGGTACAATAAACATTTATTGCCTATATATATTTAGTTATTTTCATTAAATTAGTAGCTAAAGTTGGCTATTTAAATGTTGTGGATATAGTATCCTGCCGATGGAAGTGAATGGTCACGAAGTGGCCCTCTGGTAGTGAGGACATTTCTTTTTGGCCCTCACTATCCTCAAAGTTGCCCATCCCTGCTCTAGACCAATGGCGCTATCCGTTGACTGAAGTTGCAGACTGATTTGTAATTGGCACTTCTTCTCTAAATCCCGCCCCTCTGTCAGTTTTGTCATCAATCTTTTTACACTTTGCTTTCAAAGTGACCCACATCGATGCAGTCTGAGGTCCACACACTATGATGCCTGCATCACTCCTCCTTTCTGATGGTTATATTATGATAATAATAATGATAATAATAATAAATGATATTTATTTATATAGCGCCTTTCAAGGGACCCAAGGTCGCTGTACATGGTGGACAAACAAAACAAACAGACAATCAATAAAGGAAGCCGGGGGACCAGAAAAGGGCTAGGGCCCGAAGGCCAGGGTGAACAGGTGTGTTTTTAATGATGACTTCAAGATGTCCAGGGAGGCAGCATTATGGATCTCGGTAGGAATTGCATTCCAGATGGGGGGGATGGGGGGGGATGGGGGCGCAACACTGAACGCCCTGTCACCAACAGTTCGGAGGCGAGAGCGGGGGATGGAGAGCAGGCCCGTGTCTGAGGACCGCAGACTCCGAGAAGGTGTGTAGGGATGGAGGAGGTCCGATAAGTACTGGGGGGCGAGGGCATGGAGAGACTTGTAAGTGAGGAGGAGTGTTTTGTATTGAATGTTTTGTATTGAATCCGGGACTTGACCAGCAGCCAGCCAGTGTAGGTGGATGAGGGTGGGGGTGATATGGTGCCATGGCTTGGTGTGGGTGAGAAGCCTGGCGGCAGAGGTCTGGACGTATTGGAGCCTATCCAGGGTTTTGCTTGGAACCCCGGACAGGACTCCATTGCAATAGTCCAGACGGGATGTAATGAAGGCGTGTACAAGAGTTTCTGCCACAGAGTCAGAGAGTGAAGGCCGGATTCTGGCAATGTTTTTTAGGTGGTAGAAGACGGATTTGGTGACAGATTTGATGTGCGCCTGGAAAGAGAGGGTGGTGTCCAGGATGACTGAAGTGATTATGGTCACTTAATCAAAGACTAAAATGCTGAATTGACCCTTGACATCTTGATGTAGATAAGTCTAGTGTTGAGATAAATACGGCATGGCATATTGGGGATGCTGAGAACATCCTTTCTTTGTCAGTACCTCAGCCTTTCTCTGTGAGGTTTCTGTTAAAGATATGCTTACCTCTTTACTGAGAACAGCCAGAAAGCAGCCATTGCTCTGTTCTGAGGGCTCCAACATGAAGAAGGGCTCTGTTTCCTCTGGGCCCGCTGCATCGTCAGGAATATTGAACGGGGATGGAGAAAGCCTAGAGAAAAAACACATACAAAACTGGAAAATACACTGCGCAAAAACACACCCAGGTACACCTCAAAAACACGCCTGTTTGACATCCTGGCTCCTAAATGTTGGAATGAGCTCCTCATTGATCAGGACAGCAGAAACTCTGCATATCCTCCGTAGCAAACTGAAAACGCATCTGTTTCAATTGTACCTTGACAATTAAATTATTGAGAAAACGGGGGGGTAAAGCACCTTAAAAAGCTAATTTAGGCGGTGTAACTAATTCACCAGCACTTAGAATGGTATGACTTGCTTGAAGTGAATATATCTGCACTTTCCTAGTTCCTAGTTTGAATCTTTATGGTTTTTCCCCTTATTGTAAGTTGCTTTGGATAAAAGCTTCAGCCAAATGAAATGAAATGTAATGTCTTAAAGTAAATACACTATGTATTTGACATGCTTTGCTTTACACTGTATGGTGTGTTTGGTTATCTTAGCAAAGACAGATTGATCCATAACAATAATATTAATTGTGTTTTATTTATTCGGCGTTGGCTGAACACCAGGCCAGCTTTCAGTAGGAAAAGGAGTACGACTTGGTACAATCAGATCTACAGGAGTGGTAAAGTTCAACAAGTTGTAGGTTCTTTAAACCCCACACACAAAGAACGTCTTTGAAAAGGGAAGCTGTCTGAACAATGTTTTTCTCCTGCTATTTCACAGCTTTTAGAGGCATAAAATAGCCCCTTTGATTATTTTTCCTCCTTCAGTTCCAGCATGAGATGAGCTGAAACTTTGACAGAAGCGTGTCTGGAGGGAAACAGACAAACAACCCAGCAGGCTGACAGACAGCGAGGCAAACACAAACAGAAAGACAACAACAGGAACAGGAGCAGAGAGGGCACCGGGGGGGGTACTGGGGTACAGAGACTGGAGGCTGACCTGAAGTTTGCTTGTTTGGGTTCCCCCTCCTGCTCTGAGCGGGCCTTGGCGTGCTCCAGTGCTCTGCGCACTACCTCTTCATTCTCCTCTTGGTATGATGAACAGGTTGAGTACACCACTGACAAAACCCTCGGAACTACACGAAACATAAGCATGACATCAACATTTGGCATGTATTATGCAGATAATTCTTTAAATGATCTGTGTCTTGCACTTTGAATCTGAAGATATGTGACAAATAAAACCAATACAGCGAAATAAAGATGCTTGATTGACATTATAACAACATCCTACTTATAATATGTCCAATAGAAGCAGAAAAACCAACACATATTCAGGCAAAAAGCATTTTCCTCTCTTATGAATGACAATTAAATGGGATTATTCCAGCTGAGCCATCCTGCTCATCAAGCGCCCTTTGAAGGAATGACAATTAATTCCTCAGTACACTATGTATACTATATACGTGGCTCATTTTATCCAACTGCTGCTGGCTTGTAGATTTGTAGAGCTATTGGTAATTAGATTTATTTTTTATGCTCACTAATTATAGCGAGAAACAATTAGCGCCAAGCTGATAAGAAATAAAACTTGCTCAGATGCGGCAAATCAGTACCAAACTAAATGTGAAATATCACTTCTAAGGAAACAGAACTCAGTCATAAAGACGAGACGACTGAGGGAGAAACATTTGACTTTTCAGAAGTCCCGAAAACACACCCCTAAAAGGCTTTAGAGGTGTGTTAAAAGCGTGTGTGAGCATCTGTCTGTGCGTGTGCTTATTCTAGAGTCGGTGAAACGAGACCATCGACTCAACCAAGCCAAAGCACTCGATACACACCCATCATTAATTAACACTCCTATTAGAAAGTATCTACACGCGCAAAAACATAGAAGAGGGCTGATCGATGGCAGTGTGATTAGAGGAGCTGGTTTTCATAGCCCCTAACAGACAGACTCCAACTCCTCGTTAAACATGACCAACACGGAGAGAGGAGCGCTGAATACAAGATGGACTGCAGCTAATGAGGGAACATCATGAAGGCAGCTACATGCTTTAGAATACCATAAAATGCAGCATATCAAATAACGAAGAGAAAAAGACTTGACTGTGACACCTGCATAGAATCGGCATTATGTTACTTCGCAATAGAGCGGTGCAGTGATGACGTATATGTGTAGGCTGACCCGGAAGTAAGCTGCGCATGGGAATTCCCTCGACAAAAAAAGCAATGGGATTTCTCCATAGGATTTTGGAATATTGTAAAAAATAAGATTAGTGGAAAACGAACCTGTTTGATGAATGCACGTTTTGTTCAGCTGGATAATCTCCACATGTCTGCCCTACTTTGATCATTTTCGAATCATAAATCTAATCGCCAGAAGCAAAATGCTAACGTTATGCTATCAACGAACTACAGCAGAGTCGCACGACTTCAACGTTACGCCAACTTAAGATCGATATTCAAAAATACAGATTCAAAATGTTACAAGTTGAAGCGTTTGTTTTAATAGTTTGCAAGAGCGCAGGTACTTGCTTTCAAGCAAAACAGGGAAAACAAATTTAGCGGGAGTGTTTACGTGTTCTGCGTAATGACGTACAACGGCCTCGACGACTTCTGTAGTCTTATTCAGCCACATGGTAACAACCATCGTTTTTCAGACACGTAAACTCTTCAAAAATCACCAGTGGGGTCACTGCTGATGTATTTAATGTCGTAGAACAAAATATGATCCGTCTCTTCAATTTGTGTCAACCACAGACCTTATTTCCAGCTATTTTCCAAAAACTAGTTCAAATAACCCGTTGACTCTGAGACGAGGGAACCGGAAGTGGTCAAATGCTAACTCACCTCTGGGTTTTAGGACTCGTTCCTGCACCACTCTATAGAGGTCCGTCTATCATATACTGTTCTATAGAATGTTTTTAATACTAGGCATAATAACTTATCAGTGGTTTAAAATGAGCGAGGGATGCTGCAGGAGATTGTTGCTGACTGGCACAGAGCAACATTCCTAATTAAGACTCAGACGACCTACCAGGGATCCCACAGGCTTCAGTCTAATGGCGTACCAGATTAGATCATTAGGAAGGATAAGCTCCATTGTGTCGGATAGGTGTGAGAGGCCTGAGCTCACATGTGTGCATGTCAACATCAGAGCAGGTGTTTCGACACTCACACTTCAAGGCATGATCAATATCCTTCCTCTGCTGGGCCACCAGAGCTTGCAGTCTGCTCGGGGCGATCGAGCCCTGAGATAAGTCCTGCAGCAGTTCTGTGTCTGAGGAAGAGCAGAATCTCTGTTTTATTAGCATGGAGTTTGGTGAGCATTAGAACGGGTCATTTTTGTGAAACTATAATATATTGATATCCATATATGTAGATGAAAGGGATGCTTTGAAAGGTTCGCTAAAAGGTTCAGTTTGCAGACTGAAAGCTTTGTGTGTGGATGGTCAACAAGTATTTTCAAAACTTGATTAAACATAACTATAAAACGCACAAATAGAAGTTTGAAAAAAATAGAAATTCATCTTCTGATTAAATTATTGATACATTAATGTTAATGCTTATCAATAAATGCGGCTGCACTAAACTTTAACATAACTTTAAACTGCTTTTGCATTACTTATTTACTACTTTGAGATAGATCTTTTTAAGTGTGTTGGAGTAGTTTAACAGCTTAATTGGGTTTAATTTGCATAACTTGCATTCAATATTAATTGGTGTGTTTATTGTTTTGAAGTATTAACTGTTGTGAGTGCAATGAACACAGCATCTTATACAACTGTTTGTGCCTCAGTTCTATTTCAGCCATGCACACCAGGGTGTTATGTACAATAAATGACTACGTGTATTTCTGAAATGTGCACAGATCACTATGTACCTCCATTCTCTTGCAGTATGAAGTCCACCGGGTTGCTGACTGCAGACACAGAGCACTTTGGGGTCAGCAGGATGACGCGCACCTTCTGCAGTCGCTTGTCATCGTTGTGCAAAGACTGGAAGACCTCTGGAATCAGCTTCACATCTGAGCAGAATGTGCATGGGGTTTACTGATAACCCACATAATAAACAACAAAAAAAACATTTTCTCAATGCTTAAAGTCTATTTACAGTGTCTATATTTCTTCATAGTAAAATACCGTGCCTGAAGGCATCTTTTGCAACTATTGCATTGTCAGCTGTGTAATACGCGCTTTATTGTTTCTCTAATGACTACAGTCGTTGAGATGCAGCAACCATCCGCATATTATATTTACATTCAGCTCAGGATATCAAGCATAGATTGGTTTTAGAGTATGCTTGTGAGCATGCTTGTGAGCATTTGAAACTAACAATGATTTAACCAAGACTCTCCGTCTAAATACCCGAAATATTTCATGTATTCAGCCTGACAAAATGTTATCAAATATAATCATTTCACTCTACCAAAGTGCTAAAAAAAAAATCATTGTCTCTTTCATTGACGTAAAGGACAGAATAAAGATAAAGGGCTTCAGATATACTGTAAGTAGATATCTCTTAAACAAAGACACAAACAGATGCTGCATTCATGGACACATATTTTCCGTACTCCTACAGCCCATGGCGGTGACGGCCTGCTGCAGCTCCTCCCTCTGAGCGTCTGTACGGTCACTGACACAAACGTAGACTGTGGGCTGGTTCCTGACAACTCCTTTACGTTTCTCCGCAACTAGGCAGGCAGTGTGGGAGACGGTGAGAACGGAGAAACATCCCAACATAAGAACATCTCCTTCTTCTGGCAGCAGGGAGCACACGGCCTGTGGGCCCAGGCTGCAGGACTTATCCTACAGACACAATGAATGGGTGAAAGCATTAGAGACCGTCAGCATAATATGTCTACATTCAGCTTTTCTGCACAGCAGCAGCAACACTCTGGAAAAAGGAGACACAGATTAAGATAGGAGATAGGAGAGGTGCTCTGTATGAAAGTTGAAAATGGAATTGAGGTGGGAATAGATGAGAGAGGTGAGGGAGCGTGGAACAGCTGTTGCAACGCAGGTACGGAGGGGAGGAATACAGAGAAATGCTGAGAGTAACCGATCAGTCAGATTACAACAAAGATGTCCTTCAAACAGTGGGGTCCCTTCTGGAAATAGTATTGAATGATTCCCTGTGGGACCACCGGGCTGGCTTGAGTTTCATCAGTTAATATCCTTATGGTTGGTCTGTGAAGAAAGACAATCCAGGGTGGAGAAGAACAAGGACATTTGAACAGAGAGAAACTAGAGGAGAGAAAATCCAATAGAGAGGGAGAGGTTATTCATTAGGCAGGGGTGTGGAATATTTGTATGATTTAATTGTGTTGTGGTGCTGTGCTGTGCGCGGCTTAAAGTTTGCATGCAAGCTTGACTTTAATGGAGTAGAAAATAAATGATGATACCGCTCTCCCCCTCCCGGACTGGAGGATTCTTTATGAATCAAAGTGAGGAATGGCCCGATGAGAGGAACTGATGTGAAATATTTGTATCTGAGAAAACAAATCTTAGTTGGCATAAGGGATCATTGTTATAATCAATTTGAGCAAGTCCATTACCAAAGTAGAATCACAATATCACAAGAAATTGATGGTGCTGAACAGATTCCCACAGCCATATACAATCTGCAGAGAGGGGGGGAGCTCTTTGTCAGATGCCTCCTCTCTGTGAAGCTTGTACCTGGATGATGAGTTTGTGGTTGCTAAGCAGCTTGGTGGTGTACAGCTGAGCTTTGAGCTGAGCAGGGAACACCAGTATGTCCCCACAGTGGGGATCCTGGCAGAAGGTCTCGCCCTCCAGCTGACCGATCGATTTCACCTGTGAGAATCCTGCACTCTTCAGCACACTTTGGACCTCATCAAGGCTGTAGGAGAGGACAGAGGAGAGGAGATTAGTGGAAGCCCAAGAGAAGGAAGGAGGGAAGAAGGTGAGAGGTGGAAGAGGGAGGAAGACTGACATTATGGATAATAATAGAGTGTAGAATTGCTGTGTGGCCTTTTAAAAGACTTTAGCTGTAAAATGTGTTGTAAAAGCCATTAAGACACACACATGTGCACACACACACATACACACACACACCAGTAGTCCCAACAGGTGACCTTTACAGTCCTACAGCTGGCTGAGGGTTGTTGCTGATTGAATCTGTCCACAGCAGCAGGATTTACACCTAACTGAATCCGCCTGTCGGGGCGCCTGAGAGAACACACACTGGACCACACACACAGACACACACACACGCTCACACACACTGTCCAGTGGTTTAATTGGATGTCAGCTGGGCACCTAGCCCATAAAACATTGGGCAGCACACCAACTTAAAGGTCTCCGAGTAGATGCAGGTGTGTGTGTGTACATGCTAACACACACTCTTTATATGCTTACAGTGCATTCCTGGGTTTATGTACAGGTGTGCATGTACAGTACAGGTGTGTGTTATCTGCTCTGGTGAGGTGTGTGTGTTTGAGTGTGCTCAGCTTACCTGCTCTCCAGTGTGTTGACCCATGCGTAAAGTGGAAGGCTGCTTGATCTCTCCTGCTTGGTCTTCAAACTCTCCGGCAGGATACACTCGATGGACAGGAGGTCATGTTTGATCCTGCAGCGCGCCAGCGAGGCTGCCAGCTTGGTTTTAAACCTGCGTCCAACACACACTCCCTTTAGTAAATCCACTCCAAGTTTGGGTGCTTTGTTCCCTGTGTCGTTTTTCACATCTTACCTAAGGAGGTACTTCTCCACATCTCTGACTTCCTGTTCAATCTCGCCGTCCCGTTGGCGTTCCCTTGGGAGAAACTTTCTGTCCTGGAAGTCGTAGAGCATGACGGCAGCAAGGCACATCTGATCATCTGGCTAGAGCACGAGAAGAAATAAAGTATGGTTAAATGGTGACTTCTGTTTCAACAAGAGAGCAGAGAAACAGCTTGAATGAGTTGAGAAGCTGCATAATATAACAAATCAGATTTTTCTCAAGATAACTGAGACACAAGAATTTAATAAGTGGATGGTCAAAGATCAGTTGCAGATAAGGTACAAGAACATCAAAATGTACATAAAACCAACACAGCTTGACATCGGTTAATAGTGTAATTAGTTTGTGGTTACCTAATGAGGTGCACAGTGCAGTGATTCTCATTATTTGTATTCATTTGGAGACGTATATATCCACACACATAGTCAGTATAACACTGTAGCTTAGAGATGTCCTGCCATGACCCCACTGCTGCCACTTAATTAAACATAGGTGGAAGCTAAGTAATGTCTCTCCATCTCCTCCTCTGCAATTATCTCAATCCATTCAGCGCTCTCCCCTGTCTCTCTCTCTCTCTCTCTCTTTCTCTCTCTCCCCGTGTCTATGTCCCTCTCTCTCACTCCACCTTTCTGTCCCTAAGGGTGGGAGGGCACCAGCCACATTAGTGGCAGATGGTGTTCCGCAGCAGCAACAGCTTGAAACATTCTCACTAGCGGGCTAATGGGCCGAGAACAGGAACGCTACAAGGGTTTCTGCTGCAGCAAAGGAATTAGTCAACGCTTATTATTCATTCCGGAGGCTTTCAATTTCATTTTTGGGGAAAGGTCGTTTCCAGAGACGGAGTTGTGGCGCTCCACTTTTCCTTTCTCGACCTCATCCCCTCTGCCTTAAGTTCCACTTGTCCTTTACCAAGGTTAAACCCATGGGTGTGGGGACCTTCCCAGTCATTAAGTTTCCTGGCAACAGCACCCCGTGGAAAACAGGTCTCCAGTAAACATGCCTGCTGTGCTGAGTGCCTGCTATGAACTAAGAAATGAAGATGGCCTCACTTTATTTAGACTTATTTTCAATTGAATGAAATGACCATGACATGGATTTGAAAACAAAGTTAGTGCTAAAGCTAAAGTGCTTAATAATAGATGGTAAAATTGGCCAGAAGAATGTAGACATATTTAAAATCTAATATAGCCTTTTTACATAATGTTGCTTACGGCTATTTCATTTGAAAAGTACCAGTGTACCTAATAGGTTTGCCTCACATCTACAATGTCACTCATTTCCGTCCTCCAAAGGATTAAGGCTTCATTTGCTCATTCCATTCTGATCAAAGGCGCCTCAGGCTCTCTCAGCATGCAGGTCTATCTATAACTTCATTTTTCATTCTTTTCTTTTTTTTCTTAATATCCTCATGTAACCCCCCCCCCCCCCCCCCCCCTTTCTCCAGCATGCCCATTCCCCGTCACCCAAGTCTTTCTTCTCTCTCGATCAAGGTTGAACTTTACAGATGCCAGCAGTGTAAAAGGATATAAGAGTGAGCGCTAAAGTCTGTCTCATTGTGTCTGGGCTTTATTGTCTCACTAGAGGGATGCAGAGTAACGACCTGCCACCAACACATAGGGAGACCCATTCATTTCACACGGGGCCATATTTCACAAGGCTACAGTGTGAGTGTGTGTGGGAGGGGGCAGGTTGCTTTGCAAAGTAATGCTTGTGTGTATGTTTCCTCTGAAGTAGACATTGGCTGTCTACAGTCTGTACACTCCATGGTAGATCGTTTTTCTGTTAACACATTCAGCACCTCTTGGATTCATGACTCTTCTCTCCATGTATCCGCCACGTGCACACAAACTAGGCCTGTGCATGTTTTATCACCATCCAGACAGTCTGAGAAGCAGCTAAAGCAGCCCTCCTCTTTTCACAGCTTCTTTTTATGTGGACTGAAAATAAAGTAGGGCAAAAGTACATGCCAATCTCCTCAGGAGGATGCTTTTTCATTTAAGAAGCAGAACGTTCATCTCCTGCCTAACAGCCGCAGGTACGGGGCTGTGCCGGGATTCTTTTTGTACGGCTACGCAGCACAGACTTCGAATCGCGAATAACATTCAGCACACTCAGAAGCAACATCATCCAAACACAGTGCCCCTGCTACTGCATTTTGATTTCATCCCTTATTAATGGGGAGTTTTGCTTGTCAAAGGTAATAAAGATAAGGCCAGGAATATTCTGCCTCAAAGTACCTTTTAGATGTGTTACTCCAAAGGGAGCAATTGTCATTGATTAGGGAAGGGAATATGAAAGACACGAGGTGCTTTGTGAGTGGATGAAAGGAGAGTATCAGTGCAATACGTCAATATTACTGCTACTGATTAGAGGTCTAGAGAAAAGAACAAAGGGTATGTGGAGTATAACAGCGGGTCATGAATATTGGAGAGCACTGAGTAAAGCACTGTCAAAGGATTGTGAGCAAAAGGGTTCAGAAAAACAGCTTGAGGTAAACAACGCTGCAAACAAAGTCTCTAGCTATTCTCAGAATCAAAAGGATGTAGAAATGAAACACATAAATACACCAATGGATTAAACATTACTTCCCTTAAAGTATTGCTGTATTAAAAATACATTGCTCCAAATGTACTGACTTACCATTGGCTGAGTGAGGTAAAAGCAGCTGTCAATCATGATGTCCTCCAGCAGCTCTTGATCTGTGCAGAAATGTTAAGTGATATAGAAGTGATTAGGCAGCTTGGAAATGCGATGATAGGGATTTCCATTACTAATTATGTGTCTGAGTAATTACGATGCATATCTGGGCCATCTTTTATATCAATGTCTAATTATCCTGAAATAAGGCAGAAGAAATAAGTACTATCCATTACTGGTAATATGCTACAGAGGACAAATCTATATCTAATGATGTGAACGTGTCTAGAAAAAATGGAGAAAACAGATTGGAACCAAGAGCAAGAGAGGCTCCTAGAGGCACCCCACATTTCATCTAAACGGATCATTTAATTAGATGGGGGGTTTAATTTGCCGTGATTAAACGCTTATTTGACGCTTAATTAGAGTTATTCTTCATTTTCATTCGCCTCATTTCTTTCATTTATTTTGTCTGTGGTGGGGTGTGTGTCTGTGGTGGGCTGTGGGTAATTGAGGTGCTTGTGACAATAAAGATATCTGAAGTAATACACAAGTCAAACATAACAGGCAAGCATTTATGTTATACCCAACTATATCGTGCCTATGTTTGTATGACTTGTTATCTTCTTTATTTTATTCGACATGTTACATACAAATGATGAAGTGGTGACTTGATTGACAAACATGACTGTCTTATCATCCATTTTTATATTCAGTGATGCAAACACAGGTATGGTGAAAAAAGAGAGAAATATTCGAAGCAGAAAAAAAACTGCGTAATATACCATCTGACAATGACAGATTTTTCTTTTTGGATATTTTACAAATCACTCCGCTTTCAAACTCTATTCTTGTTATTTTTAACAACTTATTTTTGTTACTGTCATATAGTATTTTATATCTGTTAATAATTGAGTCTCTAATGTCTCATTAATAACTATAATGATCATATCAAGGTGTGCCTTAACCTCACTGAGCTGAGGTTATTCGAGCCTCTCAGGAGAGAGCTCTCTTCCACCTGGTTGTAGAAAAGATCTTTAAATTCGTTAGCATAGCTAGCTAACCAGATGCTAATAACAACAGATCGCCACTGTGCTTACAACTAAAGACACAGCCTCGCAAACACTGCGGCATGTGTACGGCTCCTTATGGGTAGGCTACTGCAATATTTGAAGAGCTGGAGCAGCGTTCCGATGCTCTCCGTTACACCTTCCAGACAAGACATAACCACGTGAAGACCTATGGTGAAGACACGTTACGCTCGTGTTGTGTTCAGTGAACCTGTCCTTGGCCAGGAAAAACAGGCACTCGCTTGTTTAATTATTTTGCGATCTAGATTTCTTCTTCTTTTTTGAAGTGAGAAGTTGTCCGTCCGTCAGTCGGACGGACGGACTGACGGACCCCCCCCCAAACGAAAACTCTTCGGTTCTCCACGAATTACACAAGTCACCCAAATCAGCGTTAAAAAAGCGGGAGGCGCCGAAAAGCGACCAATTTGCATCACTGTATATTATAAACAAACAGGACTTATTATAAAAACTTAAATTGGGTCCATCGTGTGTAGAATTTTTGGGATATTACCTTTTCGTCTTTACTAAACTATGTATCTTAATCTAATCTTCTGTGGCCTTCTGAATGAAATCGGGAAAGAACACTATACATTTTAGAGGTTTTGATCTGCCATTGGATCTGTATATGGCTGTCATATCATAAAGGCAGCATCCTTCTGTCTAGCCTACAGGATGCTTTTTCTCTGAAGTCACACACAGACTTATCCCTTCCAATCCCATCTGTGAACAGTAGGCTTCCCTTTAAAATATGAGGGAGATGGAGATTTGGCAACATTATCCAATTTACCACGTCAGGATTTAAAAACCGCTTCTTCCAAAGCCCCTCTGCAGGTACAGTGTTTGCTCATTACACACTGGAAATGGGCAAAAAGATAATTTCGCTAATGTGTTTCTAGTGAGGTTGAAATAAAGCCTTTTTGTTACTGCAGAGAGGTAAATAAAAGACGGTAATGAGGTGAATGTGTTTGAGTTAGTTGCAAGAACCCAGGGTTTCAACATCAGTATTCTGGTGCACTTTGTTTGTGCACCACACGCGTGGTTTCCTTCTTGGTTCATTCTTATTCCTGACAGACAAACCTCTTCCAATGCAAAAATGAGTCGAGTCCAGCCTGTACGCTGAGATACCATGGAAACCACAGACACTGCTGTTAACTTATCACAACATCTCAAATCATGCCAAACTGTACCCTGGGTCTCAGCCAAATGCATGCTGGGTAAAAGATTGTGTAGGTCAGGACAAACACACACAAACGTTTGCATGTGTGGAATAGAGCTTATCTTTAAGTGAGGAAACAAATGCACCTCATCAGAAGTGGTATCAGTTTTAGCAGATTCAGGTCATTGGGGTTTTCAATCGTGGCTATTACTGCAGAAGGCCTTTAAGATAAGCCCAGAAGAGATACACACTCAGTGCACACAGAGAGGCTCAGACCCCTGAGAGAGCCCTGATGGCTGGGTCTGTAGAGGTCACACTCTTCCGCATGCTTTAAAGCACACACAGCAGTTTGAGTAAACACAGAAGTCCTAGCTCAAGAAGTTGATATAAAATAAAAACAAATTATAATTATTATAACAAGAAAAAGCTTGAATCCTAAACCAGCAAGAGCCACTAGTTCAGCGTTGATGTTGTGTGGCTTCCAGGTATTCCACAATGAGCAGTGACTGATGTTGACTGCACTCAAACAAATCCTCAGTGAAAGAGCCTGACCTGAATGCAGACTCCACTTCTCCTGGCCAGGTTTCTGTCTCACCATGTTCCGCATCAGTGCACCAGATTGCACATTAATCTAACAAAGGACCTCACCGAAAAAAGGGTACGTGCCTTAAAGTCACCTTTGGACTAAATGGCAAATCTATCTAACATATTATGCACCTGCTTTTATTCTAAATGTGCTGTGCCAAACTGGTGTTAGCTGTTCTGACTGTGGTCAAGGACAAAAATGTCTTTCTGTCTCTCATGCTCTAAATCCAACACGAAGTGGTCCAAAGAATGTTTATAGTTGCACACAGACCATACAGCAGCCACTGTCATCTGACAAGGGCGTCTGGCAGCCCAGCTGGACAGTATGGACAATGAGGCAGACATACTCAGAGGAGTAGCCAGTGGAGAGAGGGAGGGAGGAGGAGGAGGGGGGGCGCTCTCATGGCCAGCAACAAGGTCAACAACTTTTGCCAGTAAATGTTCACACAAAAATAACTTAACATAGCTTCATAACAACCGCACATCACTTCAGGCCCTGAGAACACAAGGGAAGACAAATCAACAGGAAATTAAACCTTGACAACAAAAACTGCCTCTCGGTCAGTGATCAAGCACAGTCACTCACAACAGGATTTTTGAAATAGGTCAAAGAAATACCAAAGCCCTGAAGATATAAAAAAGAGAACAAATGAAGTTATGGGAGACAGCGAAGAGAAGGCGAAACGACTTGACTGCTAATATTTCTCATTTGGCAGACTTCTGCTACCTCTGTCTACAAAATGCCACATCCAAGACACCAGGGGAAACATCTAACTTCAGCTCCATTGTTTAGTATTGAGTGGAAATTACAGCAACGGTCAAGTTTGTGTCCTCAGCCAGTGGTGTGGAGCTTACTGAGGGTCTTTTTTGTTTTAAGCAAATAAGAGTTATAATCGCAAGATCAATACCAGAGCTCATTGGCATTTTGCTCTGCTTGTTTTCGCTGCTCAAGCATTTCTTCCTCAGGTGAACAACTGACCTCAGCTCAATTTTGCATCAGTCATTCCAAGGCAGTGCACAAATTATGTGTCTTGTGTGTATGTGTGTGTATAATGTGTGTGACTGCCAGCATAGGTGTGTGTCACTTGCAAATCAATTTTTGCACCAGAAGTCAGGTTGCTCGTGGGAGGAGGAAGGAGGAGGAGGAGGAGGAGGAGGAGGAGGAGTAGGAGAGATTAACATTGGCTTCCAGGCTGTCATTTCATCAGCACCCAATTTCCCCACACAGCCAGCGCAAGTGAATCTTACATGTGACCAAAATACTTATGTGATCATGCAATTCAACGATCTCTATATTCTCTATGATCAAAATAAAAAGATGTTCCATTGATTTGCTGTGCGATAACAACAGTAGAAACATAAACTGATTTAACCTCATTCCAAGGATGACTCCTACTTTGTTTTGTAAAGTGTTGTGTATGTAAAAAGCTTATAGGTAAAGATCAATACATGTAACCAGTGCTGGTATCTGCCTATCCTGTAAGCTATAACAATAACATGCGTATCTCTGAATCTGTTAAAGCTTGTTTCAGTACCCTATGGTGGCTGAAGCTTTAAAAGGTACTAATTCTAGAAATGTCAGATGTGGGAGGGGGACCTATGAAGAAGAACTGTATGAGATAGCACTGATAAGACAGGGAATATTTGTCTTTGAAATAAGCGCTGACGAAAAAGCGGATTCAATTCAACAAGAAATACAGCATCTCGTAAATGTTCTAAACTCAAGCAGACAATTTACATCTAAGTAGAGCCCGAGATAAAAATGTTGAACAAATTGTTGCTGCAGTAACAGAAAGTGCTTCTTCCTGGATAATGTATACAGACATAGGTATACAAACATAGTGATGTATGACAACAATGTCCTGGCAACAATGTCCTGGCAATATGATCTTGAAGTTCTCTCCTATTAGTTTATCCTGAGCAATCTAGTTGATTTTACCTTGTAATGAATGACCTACTGCTGAATAAATGATACGGCAGGTTACCGCAGCCTGGCCCAGCGATGATGGATATTTGAGGTGATCTGCATTAATTGTGGGATGTAAGCCTGAGGCTTTTCCAACTCCATCGGAAAGATAGTGGGAAGGAAAGAAAACATTTGTGGCCACAAGGGTGTTCCTGCTACCTGACCTCTCTATCCACTGAGAACGTATTAAATCGATTCCAGCCAGCTTCCTGCACTGACAGTCGGCTCAGCTCCTCTACCTTATCGCCATGGTGATTACACACCCCTGTGACTTCGGCAACCCAGACCCCACCCGAGTTCCAGATAACAGATTATTGTGCTGGATTGATTTGTAGACTCACTCTAAATTCCCCCTGGTCATTCAAGCGTTTTTTCTCTTCTACTTTTCCTTCATCAATCTATCTACATCCAATTCTACTTGTCAATGAATGTCCCCCGAGCTATTCATTCTGATGTGAAACGGCCCTTTGTTTGCCTGGAATCAAATAGGCTTTACTTGCAATTTCAATTATCAACCTGATGGGAATGCTTGTGTTCATTTTTTATCATAACTTAATTTATGTGTGTGTCCTAAGGTGGTAACTGTACAATCGTGGGGTTATCTTGTTTTGTTGTGAGTTCACCAAACCTTTACCTATCACCTATGTTGAAATGGAGAAAAGGTATTGAATCTTGACTCAACATAGATGTGGCTGAACATTCTTTGCTGATGTCCTCACTGCACAAGATCTCCAAAACACAATATAAGTGTATAAAGTGTGTAGGTATGTGTATGCTATGTTGACAGAGTAAAGAAAGATGGACGGTTAACAGGGGAAAACAGTAATGACAACAGTTTAAACATGCAACAAACTTCACTCTTCCAGTCATCTACAAACTCACATTTCAGTGTATTGAAGGCCAGCTCGTAGGCTGTGCGCTGCATCTCCTCATCTTTGACTCTGGGTAGGGAGAGTCCTCTTCCTTTGCCATAACTCACCAACCGTTGGGCAGGGGGCTTCTCCAGGTGGTGATTCTGGAAGATGAATGATGCAAGCAGGTAGACTCTGTCCGGAAAACCCAGCTGACCTTCGCTGGTGGTCTGGAGCTCGGGAGAATTACCTGGGATGTCACCTTCGGCTGGTTTATCTGGAGGTGTCAGGTCCTTGCTGTTTGAAATCTGGGAGCCAGCCTTTTGGTTCTTGCCCGTTGAAGAGCGATTGAGCCGCCCTCCAATATGTTTATTTCTCACCATCTTCTCCTATACTTTTTTTTCCCTTCCACCTGAAAATACACCAAGAAATCAAGAAAAATAGTCTACACTCAACGCTAACATTTATAACCTTGGTATACATTTTGATTGATCACATGTGGTGCAAAGTAACTAAATACATTTACTCAAGTATTGCACATAGGTACTTTTTTGACATATTTGTACTATGTAAGTATTTACATACAGTGTTTAAATACATATACTTCTAATTGTACACAAATAACAACACATGATATGCTGATATGATATAATGCAATACTGTACTACTAATCAACATAATTTCTAAATTTGGTCAAAATTGACCGACTACAACACTAAAATGCTTTTGTATGAAAAACAGGATCCTATTATAACTATTATGATAAAATACTGGGAAAATATCCATTCTGCATAACGACTATTTTTTACTTTTGATACTTGAAGTATTTTTAGCTGATAATACTTGTGTCATTGTGCATAATTAGTATTAGTAGTAATTTAGTACATTTTGATGTTAATAAATGTGTACTTTAACTTAAGTACATTTTAAAATCACACTTTTCACTTATAGTGGAGTATTTTAAGACCATAGTATTTGTACTTTACCTTAGGGATATGAGTACTTCTTCAACACTGTTTATCATCAATAATAACAGTATATTTTTAGTTATTTGCTTTGTTTATTTTAGCAAGGATGTCGTGTTGGTTAACAAGGTTGCATTACATTTTGACTATAAGTAAGGTAACTGTAAGTAAATGTTGTGACATGGGTTAGTTAGTTATTAAATATACACCTGGCTGAACTTTTAGGAACTAAATATAACTGTGGTTCCGCTTGCTAACTCGGAATGGTTAGTTAAATGTAGCTTAAGTAGCTAACTAACCACGGCATTGCATTGCATAGGTAACCAGGCTGACGATAGCAGTGCGACCAAGGCAATATTTCCGTGTCAATCCGTTTACCTTATGAGAAGAGGATCCTCTTTTCCCCCCAGTAGATATATTCCAGGTATCCTGGGCTCTTCATATTGAAGTATGAACCGTTAGTTCTACTGTTGGTCCTTCTGTTAACCTTGACTCAACGCAGAGTTTTAACTGCCAATAAATCCCCACTAGTTATAAATCAGATCCGTTAGGAGGCGATGGGCGTCTCCACCGATGTGACCGATCCCCACCGCTCCTATCTTTATTTTAATTTGTTTCTGGTAAAGTGTTTTAAGTCTTTAGGTAAAGAGCGTAGTGTTTCCACTTAAACCCAAAGTTTCTAAATGTCCGTAAACATTGTGGAAGACTTTGGATTAGCTTGTTTCCGTCACCATGGCAACAACATGTTAATTTTAAGGTCCTGTTCTTCACGGATCCAAAAATGAATCTCTTCAAAACACAGGATGTCCTCTTTGTCTATCTGTTTACAAACCATTGTGTCAAACCAGAGCTAAAGACAATAAATGGTGGACAGTAATAATACATCAAACTAAATCAGTTGCAGATGGCATACAGCTGCTGTTTCAAAACACATGGACCATGAAGGAAATTGAGATGAAAATGAGATTATTGCTATTGTAGTTGGGTGTAAGGTTGGCCATGTAGGCATATCAATATTAATTGTGACACTTAAAGCCTATAATATACATTATAATGTTGTATTATCAATTGTATTATTTGTATTATTACATATTTTATATGGTATGATGTATTTTTCATATTGATAGCATTTAAGAACGAATTTGGTTCAGTGTAAAATTTTAAACTAGGTCTGCAATGTTGCTGTGGCTTAATTTATATTGCGTCAATGTAGTGAGACACATATTTCAATTGAAATCAGCCAGCATGGTTATAATTATAATTTTGAAGCGGGACTAAGTGTGCACACATACAGGCAAAATATCCAGGTGCAAGGCAAACAATAACTGCAGTGTACTGTGGTCTGCACACTTAGCCTAAAAACAATTGTTTTTCAGAATCTTTTTTTAATTCATGATAATGTACTATAAGATATTCCTCAATCACCGGTCAGACCTCCTTTGTGCCATACTATTATGCTTTGACCAGCACTACTTTGAATCTGTCCAGTCAAATGTCTTCAATATGACTCTCAATAAAACTTGTATCACATCATTTTGTATATTGTATATGATGTTTCATTTGCTTGTAGTTTTGTATATTTTTACCAAAGCTTATTTAAAAGGAAAAGTGTAATTAAATATTTTTTTCCTAAAAATGCATCCAATTAAGAGTAAAATTAATAAACAATGTATGTCTAATGGTTCTAATAAAAAAAGAATAACGTGCAATTTAAGTATAATGTTACTAGTCACAATGGTGAACAAAAGTGATGTATCACAAATATACTTAATGTATTAAAGGTAAACTTATTAAAAGGGAAAAATGGCCATTCTTGTCATATTTTACTTTTGTATACACAGTATTATATTATCATATTATTTTGATGAATGAATTAACATGTCAGCATCTATTAATGTTGTGGCTGGTTTTGTAACTAAGCTTTACATGCTTTTAGTCAGTATTTCTGCAAATAAACTAGAAACTGCAGCTGACAGATGTTGCAGTACAAAGTTCAATGTAGTATGAAAGTGTAAAATAGCATTAAATGGAAACAATTTTGTAGGAGCCTCAAAATTGTACTTCAGAACGACAATTGAATGAAAGTACTTAGCTCTGGTCCACCATGTAATTCGTGAATACATGGTATCATCACAGTGATTTTCCCATTCCCATTTCTAAATCTGAGAGGTTATGGCTAATGCCTCTTTATGTGAAATTCTGTAAAGCACTTGCCAATTTCCATAGCAGCAGTTTTTCCTTTAGTGCCCGAGCTGCTCTGGATGTCCAAATTACATGGTTCACACTTTTCTTTGGTCTCCCATGGTGATTACAGCCTGCCGTGGCCCCTGCACCTCGCTGAGCTCTAATGGGAAGCAATGCTTCTCAGACAGGAAATGTAAGATTGTCTCAAATATAGCCCATCACATGCATCATGACAATCCCTTTTGGAGAAAAAGATACAAAACATTGACTCCTCTGCCCATTTGATTTCTGGGACTCAACAGAATAATCAACAGGCGTAGGCTACTAACTGCTGCCACAGCATTTTTTTTATATTAACTTTCATTTATAGCCTTCATATTTAATTATGGAAATTCAGTGATGTATAGTCTCTTGCCACACGATAACCTGGAGGTGTAATAAATAGTCTATTCATTTTTCACCCCTCAGTGGTGAAGTTTTGTGAGTAAAGGATGAAAAGACAGAGGGATGTTGCCACACTGAGCTTCAAACACTAAGCTTTGGGGCATCCACCATCCCAATGGTATGTGGGAAATGAGCGCCCTCTACTGTTGGATAAGTGAAGTATGGGGGGAAATCTGAGAGATCATTGGTTTCAGTTGATACCCGTCTGAGTCTTCTATTTATTGCATTCCTTATCTACTATTGTGACTCATAAAGAGTTATAGGAACAAGGGAGGACATAGGAATACATATATAAAAAAGTACAATATTTCAATTTAAAATCTAAATGAGTAGATGTATAAACGTGCATAAGATGGAAATATTTAAGTGAAGTAAACTTACAGGTGTAATACAATAATGGTTTTACATGTGTCCCCTCCTATTCTTCTCACCTACAGTTGAAACACACACTTGACTTTCCAAGTTCAAGATATGGGTTATTTTAGGGGGTGGGTTTTTCGAGTGCGCTAGGTGTCTTACATAATTAATGCTCCATATTACCTTACATCCTCACTTCCCTGGTTGCGCTATAAACAATGCTTGCTCATTAACTATTCACTGGATTATTTCGAACCGAGAAATGTTTCTGCAGATCCAGAGCGTGCGCTGACGCTCAGCCCCAGGCGTCTGATTTCATAGTGGTGAATAAGTCATGTACTGTCTCCATTGGTAATATTTTACCTTAACAGAATATCCCCTTACATGTAATCAATGGTTAGTTGGTAAGGTACCTGCATATCAAAGCCAGGCTTGAGGGGGATGGTAAAAAGCTGTATATTTACAAGATGCTATCAGTAGGGAAGAGGTCAAAAATATCCAATATGCAGGCAGAGTGGGAGCAGAAGCAATTACTTAATAACAAACATTATTGTTGTTTCTAATCCCCGGATTCCCTTTCATTATAAATTCTTTTCACCACCGTGATAAAGTATATTGGCATTGTCTGGACCATTTAGTTTTGTTTTAGATAAATACCAAATAATGTTACATTGTTATGTATAGGACATTACATAATTATGTTTGTATGAAATCATAGCTTTTAACATTATTGCTAATGTTTAAGCGTACAGCAAATGCTGTATGAAAAACAGTGAAGAACGAGAAAATGTGTATTTTCACATCACTTTAATCTATACTGTTATTATTAAGTCGTCACACTTTTCAACATTAGTTTTTATAAAAAGATTACAATAGTCCCTTATACTTTTTTATTTGACCTAACTAAGTCAAATAGAAGTGCAACATCACGGTGCCTTGCCAATGATGAGGATGCTCATGAGGAAGACCATGATGAAGAAGATCCACATGAAGAATCTGTCCATCACCTTGGCGATCTTCTTCCACTCAGCCCCTTTGGCACATGTCGCCCTCTGCTCTCGAAAACATTTAGCAATATATTCTACATTGCGCACCAGCTTGGTGTCCGCACCAGGGAAGCCACTGCCATGGCTGCAGAAAATGCAAGGGCCGAAAGTAACGCAGGGGCTTTGAGGTGGGGGCTTTTTGTCTTCGGGACAGCAGGGCAGCTTTTGGTCTTCAGAGTAGCAGGGGACCTTCTGGTCTTCTTTAAAGCAGTCACCTATAGGGATTTTCCCATTAGAGCCCTCATATTTCCCCGGTGTGAAGCTTGAGAAGTGACTCCCCTCGTCTCTGGTGATGTGGGGCTGGGCCTTCACTTGGGGGGGGTGCTGCAGCTTGGGGGTCTGAGGTCTGGGGTATTTGTGACCCTGCCAATCCTGTTCTGTACTGTGGCTTCCTGGTTTACCGTTAGCATGAATATGAGAGTTAAGCTGCTGATTGCGGATGTCCTCCTGGGGGAAGTGGGAAGAGGAAGAAGAGGAGGAGGAAGAGGCGCAGTTCTCGCCCACCTCATAAACAAAACAAATCTTGGACATATAGTCAATGATGAGGACTTTAGCCCACTGGGGGACAGGTTTGGCCTCCGCACCACAGAAGTGGATGTTCATGATGAAGATGGTGAGAGATGTGGAGGCTGTGACCATGGTCATAGTGGCAATGTAGTACTTCCCTGGGTAACAGATAAAAGCAAAACAGACAGGGGTGAAGGTTGCTCTAAGAACTACAGCAAGAAGAACAATATTTCGTTAAATGTTGTCATCGTTATTTAACTTTGGTATTTTTCTGTGGAGATTTCTCTGAAATATAAAGCCATGTTTTGATGCATGTTGCAAGTCACCTTCTAAATCTGCTATACATATTGGCTTTAAGAAATCCTGTTTCTTTTTTTCCTTATTGCTATTTTATCTAGAACATCTTTTTTTAGATCCAAATTTCTGTACATGTCATAATAATGAAATGTATTTTTTCTAAAAATGTTATTGAATTGTTTATTGTTTATTGTTTGTGTATGTTTAATCACTCTTGGTGCTTTGGATAAACCATAGCTCCAAAGCAGAGCTTGTTTCCTTTAGCTGTGCATGATTTATAGGGATATGGCTTCTACTTAAAAAAAAGTGTGACCAAGTTCCAAGTAGAAATTAAACATATTCATAGCAATTTGTACACCTTTGTAGCATGAAGTAATCGTGCATGCATTTATTTTGTTTAGTTTGAACAGAATGCTAATCAAACACTCTTACCTATTAGGGGCACACTCTCGGATGGAGGCATGCTCTCAGCCACCATCAGCTGGAACACAGTGAGAGCCAGCAGAACGGTCACTCCCAGGGAAACCTTCTCCCCAGAGTCTGCAGGCAGGTAGAAACCCAGAGGAGCCAGGAAGGAGATGAGGAAGCAGGGGAGGAGGAGGTTGAAGATGTAGAAGGAGGAGCGGCGC
Source organism: Notothenia rossii (assembly GCF_949606895.1). Lineage (NCBI taxonomy): Eukaryota > Metazoa > Chordata > Actinopteri > Perciformes > Nototheniidae > Notothenia > Notothenia rossii. Next base: position 74,928,215 of record NC_136901.1, on the reverse strand, counting down.
TGCAGGAGCACTGTGTAGGTGATGTCTGGATACGGGTCAGAGCAACAGCCGTACATGATCACGTTCTTTGTGGCTGGCATCCCGTGGCACTCCCACTCCACATTCTCCACAAAGTCTGACAGGTCACCGCTGTCCATGCCCATAATGATGTCTACCTGGAATGAGAGTAATGAGTGATTGAGACTACATGAGGCTCAGTTCCACCCACACACAAACACACACTTGTGTACAGTATGACCACATAAATAATGGCTCTATTTATTAGTCTGAAAATGTGCTTGCTAGCTTTATTTAGTGATCATTCACAAACCTGATTGCCATTGTAGGTCCATGAACCAAAAGTCAGGTTACATTCCTGGCTGTCAAAGGGAAAGTAGGAGACATCCACCACACAGGAGCTCTTGGTTATGGCAGGAGCATCCCAGGTTATCTCTCCATTGTAACGCAATTTCACATTGGTGTCCATCGGCCCTGAGGAGTCATCATCGGCTCTGGAGGAGGAAGAAAGACTTACTTAATCACGTGTTAGTTGTTTTAATCAATGTATGCTTTTGAGGCTGAGTTAACTGTGTATTAACTACATCTTTATACTACGCAAATTCAACAGTCCTACAATAAAACATTCACTTATAAGAATTGGATATTTATTGGTGCCTCAAAAATGACAATATAGTTGATTCCACACTATGATCACTGATACATATTTCTTACTAGCCTGCTAAGCAGCTGTTAACTCAGTATATATATCAACATTAAGTGCATTGTCTAGTACATGATTATGGCCACTTTAATAAAGACATTACAATATAATACGTACACTACATATCCTATGACATAATATGCACAACTGATGTACTTAACTTCCTAACACAATATGTAGTCTGAGTAAAGCATGATGTCATTTTTGTATCTGATTGACTTCATAAAAAAACATTTGTTTACATATACTGCATCTTTACAACAGATTCTGATTTCCTTTCATTGAAATCCTTTGCGCCCTTGAATATTGTTAGTAAGGCTGTGAAAGTGATGCGCTCTGAAGGGTGAATGTGCGTAATCTTGCCTCTTACGGCAATTAGTCTTTTAGCACAGTGTCCTTAACCAATTCAAATGAGGATTTGCTTTAATAACGTGTGTGTGTGTGGGTTGTGCATGCTTGTGAGGCGCATGGCGTACTTGTTATAGAGCACGAGGTCGGGCCTCCACACAAGGCTGCTGGGGATGTGGATCACCTCCAGTCCGTCATAGTCCTCTTTATCCCACTGCAGGTAAGTATCATGCCACGTCTGCCTGATCCACAGGTAAGCAATCAGCACCTGGTTCCTCTCATCCTATACACACACAGGTCACACAATTGAGAACAGACACACACACCACGCACACATTATAACAGCAGTTTAAAGAGAGATGTTCGGTCTCCTAATCCTCTGTTGTTCATTAACTCTGTGAGATTTGAGGGGTTCAGATTATCACAACAGCTGAAATCAAGACCTGTCTATCAATATCAGGTGGATGAGCAGAGTCTCTTCCTGAAGGAGTGGATGGGGGTAGTTTTGGTATTGTTAAGCGATCAATGGAAACGTTAACACTTTGTGTAATAAGAAACTCCAACACACACACACTTAACTGTTTCTGGCCCCTCTTCTAAATCATGAAAAACTAACATCAGGCACCACAGTGACATCATGTTTAGTAAGAGAGCCCTATTCTCTGTTCTGAAAACACACACACACAAACACACTAACACAAACAGACACTCACACACACAACACAAGTGCTAATTCACTGTGGGCTGACACGGCAGTGAACCTGAACAGACACATGAGCCAGCTGAGTAACAGTAAGCCGGGCCTGTACAGTAGGAGGTCTGTCTGTCAGTCACACACATCTACATTAACACACTCATCCTATGGAAGCCACTGTTATAATGATATGAAAAGAATAGTTCCAAACTCAATATATATGTTTTCAGTCCTTGTTCAGAGCATGGTGTTAGTAATAAAATCACCAGGGATTACAACTTGTTAGTTTAAATAGGTAACCAATGTGAGAAACTGATCGTCCAAGAAATCTTTTGTTGACTTGTGATTTTTTTAGAGTGCTATGAAGAAGAATGAGGTTTCAAAGTCAGATAAAAGGCGTCAAAATAATATTTAAAAAACGTATCTAGTTCTTATGAGTATTATACCTCTGCAGTTGTGATTTAATATAGGAGGGCTACATTCTTTCAATTTATAAAGTTGTTTTGCCAGCCTATTCTCTGGTTTAGAGAAATATGGTTTATTTGACCATCAAAATCTTACCATAATATTTACTAAGCACTGTAATGAGCGATGATAAGTTTTCGGATCTTGCCTAAGAGCTGGTACCTACCATGTCTTTGATCTGAGAGAGGGTGATCTGTAAGGTGACGTTGAGGGCTCTGTCCGTGTCCTCTACAGGCCGCAGAGCGCTGGAATAATTCTCCATCAGATCATTCAGGAGCTTGTGAGCATAATGACCCTGAGCCGAGTGGGCCACTGGAGAGAGGAGACATTGTGATAGGTACATTTCAAGTTTGACAAAACACCTAGAGATTTTATTTTTATTTTGTACCAATACTGAGATAGAGATGAGCCTGCTGTGTAGAACCTTTACCAATATGGAGATTAAATCACATTGACTGAAGCTGCACCGTAACGTTGTCCTAATTATGCATTTTATTTAATCTTAACCGTTTAATATAGATGTATGATGACTAAATATTTTTTATTCAGAAAAACAATGCAATTAACATTGATAAATAATACCCCCAACCCGTAGTTCCATGAGTGAATTATGTAACCTAGTTAATTAGTGATCACTACAGTGTACAAGTTAGAAACACCACCATTTCTTGAACAAATAATTCACAATAGCACCCAGATCCTTTTCCTGCAAGCAGAAGTCTGACTCACCTTCAGGGAGAAGCATCGCCAGACAGATTATTGGTATCATCTTGATCATGTAGTAACGTCTCCAAAGAGTAATAAAAGGTGAGTGCAACAGCAATAATCATCCCCTGACAGGCCTACATGTCGCCCGTTCGACCCCAGTTTAACTCAATTGCAGATAGCAGGGCCTCGTTTCATGAGAGCGTCCTCGTGGTCAGACTGCCTCTTACTGCTTGGCAGGGGAGCCAGCATCTCTGCCGAGACACGGAACAAAACTCCTGCTATCACATAGCAGCAGAAACAGGATGCCTGCGAGTCATCGCCTCACCAAACACACTGGGTCTTTCAGCTGTCAATCAAACGCCTGCAGCCAGGTGAGCTGCCGACCTGCTCCAACACCACCCCGTCGACTTTAGGAAGATATGAAGGAAATGAGAAGGGGAACTCAATCACTCACACATACAAACAATGATCAGGTTGGGCTAGAATCATATCATGACTAGTTCTTTGCACGTTGAAACAAATAAACAATTACATTAGTCATGTTTCTTAATTGTAAAGTGACAATAAAAGGACATATTTTCATCACTTGATGCACTTTCTGCAAGTTGTCTTTCTACAATAAACGTCGCAAATCATATTTTTTATACAACAACTAATCTAGATTTTCTTTTCTTTTGGTTGAAGTTAACCCTTTCACGTATGCATGGGTTTTTATGGCATAGTTGCACCATCAGCCACTACATAGGACCCTATTGCATCATCCCATACACTGCTACTGAGTGGAAAGTCAGTGTAAGTGCATGATACAGTACATCTCTCTAAACCAAGATGAACGACAGAAAGCCAGATGGACCAAGTCACCTGCCGATATCCTGCCAATACTTTCATGGAAAGTGCTCCCTGCAGGTATAAAACATTTGGTGACATCAAGTAACAACTCAGGGATCATATCATTCCTAAATTGTCAAAGTATTGATTTTAGGTTTGCAGGAAATCATGATTATTGGCCTGTCCACTAAAGTGGATGTCATGCATCACTGGCTATATTTCAACTAAAAATTCATACTGTTACTGCTACTGTTCTTCTTGAAAATACTTAATTTGCAATATCTTTTTGGGCCTTAAATATGTATACTTAAGTTATTATAATTTAATTTTAAGTTTGCACATCTTTATTTATCATTTTTTCCAAATTTACAAGTTTTCAGTTTAGACTTTAACGCAGACTGTCCACCTGAGTGGACATATAAAACATTTTGTTCCTAAATTTGAAAAAAGTAGATAATAAAGTTAAAATCTTGTTTTTCATGCCCCAAGAGCAATAAAAACACTTGGTAAAAAAATCGTGAGTGAGGCTTTCATAATTCATGCATGAAAGAGACCAGGAAGTGAAGTTGTTTAAACAAATTCACCAAAAAACAACAAAGAAAATACATATTTTCTATTATATGTGAAAGATTGATCAATTGTCATGCCCCTCTTGAAGTTTAAACTACATGTGTTGTCTTATTTGACTTTGGTTAGTTTCTGTCACATTTGTACAAACTTATTTATTCTGTTGAATGTTTTGTGTAATCGCGCCCATATTGTATTATTGTCATTTAGGACTCCCTGAAAAAGAGATGGTACATCTAATACAAACTTTAAAGTAAGAGATATACCCTCTGTTAAATCACAGGCACTATATATTTCACAGCGGCAATATACTGTGGCTGTTTGTTTTCTAACATCTCCAAACATCTAAATGAGTTTAATCTAGCATAGCTGTAACAAAGTGTATGAAGGTATGTTCTGTTGAAGAGAGTCTTAAGGAAACTTAAAAACACTAAATAATACAACTTAGTTTTATTTGGCGTGCATTTTAAAAGCACAGAGCGGTTATTATAGCAGCAATAGATGAGCCAGCAAGCATGCTCCTTTTTCCGGTCTGATATATTCCTCCTGGTGTCGAACACTTCTCTGCTCTGTGATGCCTGGAGGACTTCCAGATGCTGAGAGATACGACAGCATCCAGTGGGAGGGTACAACATGAGCTTTTGTCACTCCGGATGCCTGAGGTGTACTGCTGCAGCTCAATCCATTGTTAAATAGTCACTAAGGTTTTAAAGGATCTCCACTACAAGCTGCTGATTAGTTGACAAACACATCAATGGCAGATTTTCTCCTGTTAGGAGCGAGTATGCAGGCTGGAAATCTGTGTTCAAATGATTGCCAGGGATTCTTGGAGGCACAACATGCCACCGGGCAGGCCATCTGTTTGTGTGCTCATTCCCAGCATGCCTCACTACAAGCCAGGTGATGTGAGCATTTTGATAAGTGCCCATATCACTTCCTTGTTGACACTCCAAACAAACAAGAAAAATGCTTATTTAAACCAGGAAACGCAACAGCAATGTAATACTACTGTAGAAAGGCAAATATACAGAATACATTCATCAGTTCTTCTGCATGCACATTCTTCATCTACATTGGCCTTCTTGCTCCTTTTTCACTGGCAATGTAATTCCCTGTGGGTTCAATTTCTGTTGGTCTTGTAAATATAGTGCCTCAGCCTAGTTTTTATTCAAATATATGCACAGTCTAACAAACTCATTAACACACGTTGGATCATAAACACAAACATCTATAACGTTTCATCATTTATTTTCTATTTATCAATATTGTGACTGAGGTTAAACTAATAAGAAACTGATTGTCTTATGCTGTATGAACATAACATTGTTGCCAGGTGGTTTCTTGTTGCTGTTTGATTTTTAAAAATTCCCTAGGGGAGGGGGAATTATTGCATTTGATAAGTATCACAGAGCTCAGCAAAGACATGTGACAGAAAGGACAGAGTGTGGATTAATTTACACAGACTTTAATATCTTTATTTACAGATGAATCATTTTTGACATATTTATCTGTTGGCGTAGTTAAGATGATGCAATATTTCAGATTCATCTTTGAACTATTTCCATACAGACTTGTGACAGGTTGTGTTACTGCTGTTTCTTTTGTTTTCTTTCAGTTTAAAAACAAGAATTCAAATGTATTCCTGCAGGAGGCCAAAACCAAGTAAAAGTTACAAAAAATGTAGGGGACAAGGGACAGGTGGAATAAGCCAGGTGAAGAAATAGGTGTGGGGGTGGAAGCTGGGGTTTGCTGCAGGAGCTTCAGGTTATTCAAACAGTTGAAGTGGGAGAAATGGAGGCGTGAAAACAAGTATGGCTACTGTGTGTGAACACCTCAGTGACACTTTATGAGCTGTTGTAACACTGGGAATAAGCCTCGTCCTACAGTGTGTCTGTATAACTTCTTGTTTGCTACCTGGTGCACTTTACTTACTTTCCCACAAGTGAAGGAAGTGATGTTAGACACATGGCAAACACATTTCAAAATTGCTATCAATTTAAAGATGTTATGTAGTAGGACTCCGCCCATTCCCCGCTTAGAAAACACAAACTATAAGTGTGTACAAAATCCCCAGCGGGTGGAAAAGAGCCTCCTTGAATGGCTTAATTTGCTCCTAGAAATGTTTACACGCATGAAATTAAATGCACTGCATAGGCAAGGCTAAGCCGCTGACAGCCGCTTCTTGGACACAGCCAGACGAGCCGGGGGAGTGGCAGGCGTGGGCGGCATCTCAAGTCTGGCATCTCGCTTCAAAAGGGGGCGAAGATGTGTCTGAAGTTCTCTGAATGTAGCGGAATGTCGAATTGAACTTAAAGAAACCAGAGCGACTGATTGGAGTGAGGTACAGCAGAATTGATGAGCAAGGACGGGAGACGGGGGGGGACGGAGAGGGAATGCGTGGAGGTGAGGAGTCCACGTGAAAAAAAGAGGGCAACAGGGAAAAAGACGCCTTCAGACAGCGGGAATTTGGAGGAGAGGGGGTACATGTGTGAGGAGGGGGGACAGTGATAAAGAGGAAGATGAAGAGGGTTATCAAGATTCAGTTACTGAGCAGGAGCTCTGTCGCTGTCTCCACGTCCCAGGACTTCGACGACAACGCCACTATTACTGCATTCTGGGAAGAAAAAACAGAAACCATTCAGAAACACAGTTTTATTCTGCAGCAGAGTTCAGCCGTGCGGCGCACAGTGGGGGGGAACCAAGTGCGAGAGATACTTACTTTTTCAAAGCCCATGGCACAGAGTTTGTCTATTTTGCGTGTGTACTCCGGACTTGAGACAGGAGCGCCTGCATAGACATGAGACCAGAGCCTCGCTGTCTGTTTGAACATCTCTGGGTTCTGCTTGTACTGCATGGTGAAACAAAGGGTTAGAACTAATGCTGTCAAAATTATCGCGTTAACGGCGGTAATTAATTTTTTGAATTAATTGCGTTAAAATATTTAACGCATGCGCAGAATGGCCTGCCTCATACATCCCACCAGTGGCGGCGCCAGGGTATGGCTGGGGTAGGCTACAGCCATACCAAGAAATGGCTTAGCCCCACCTTAGCCCCACCATGAAAAATGATGTTAAAGTAAGCAAAATAAAGTCCGCCAACTTGCGGAGTAAATTGCACAGACAGCAGTTAGTAAGATTGATTCCAGTAGCCACTTGTCTGGAAATACCGAAGACTAGAAACGGTTTTGAAAACTTTTGTCACGTAGTTATCGTCTTCTCAATAGAACATCTTTGATAATGTCTTCTGGCCAATCAGAATCAAGATAACGGCGTGGTGTTGTTGCAGGAAGTCCCGACGGAGAATACTTTTGCTGTAATACAGCTCTATATACATCGATACAACATTACGTAATGAAATAAGACCCCGCGGTTTGATGATTGATAGGTGTGTGGGCTGTCTTTCATTTTGACACACAGAACAATGTTATAATAAACATATATACATGACATACATGACATACTGTATGTTAAATGAATATACCCGCCTTCTTTCATTTATCTTTCCATTCCCACAACAATATACATAAAGAAATAGCATATTTTAGACATAGTTCGAATGGTGATTAATCATGATTAATTCATTTTTAAGCTGTGATTAATCTGATTAAAATTTGTAATCGTTTGGCAGCCCTAGTTAGAACCTACATACCTAACCATGTAAGTTTTTTTTAAAGGGGCTCAGCATATCATCATCAGATACTAGCACATTGGGCTTTTTCTACTCAGTATAAATCTCCCAGCACAAATGTACATACGGGAAAAGTAGTGCACTTATGATCCATCTTTACTATTTTGTATGCCTGTCTCAGATTGCAGATTGCCAATAAAAAAATGTTGAGGCTGCTGATACATTCAGAGCCAGAGGAAGTAGATCTGCCAGACAGACGTTTCTGCCCAGCAGACGTTTTCCATGCATGTTTCAAATGTAATGCAGGTGTAAATTATCATAAACTGTTACAATATAAAACTGGACTCTTTAAATTCAAAAGGGGTTATTAAGCAGTACAACAGTTTGAAAGATAGTGTTGGTGCTGCTGCTATAAGATCTATCTTATCTAACCTTATTTCACTTCGTTGTGTGTTTCATTGGGATGTGGGCAGATTAGCAATAGATGAATGTTACTACACAACAAGGATTAGTGATCGTTTGTAGGTGTTGGATAGAATAAGAAAATCAGGGGGGGTGCTAACAGCTGACTGCCTACACATTATATTTCACAACAGTTTCACTGTACTAGCAATAGCACTGCATATTGTTTAACCTGTAACACTTCATCAGTGGGCAGCACAGAAAGAAGAAGAATGCATCCACTTATTTACAGCAAGGTGATTTGAGTTAACAATCCAGGATCCTACAGAAGAGAACACTAAATAAATATATGAACCTACTCCTAACTAACATCAGACTGCAATCATGACCAATGTTTCCTTTGAGTCAACATTTTGGTAGCGCATCACTTGTCCTGTCAACATGAGAGGGGCTGGAAGTCTAAGTAACTAAACACGTGGATTCAAGGCACACCCATATTCTATGGTGAGTCCCATATTCATAGATAAAGACTTGAGATGTATTATATTCAGTACATGTTTAGTTACTGTGTGCCAACTAAATATTGGGTTCTGTGTGACAGTTATTTAAAGAAAAAAAACATTTCAAGACACATAACACCATAAAAATTAAGCAACTGTTCCTTACTTATGGAAAACTGTCCATGACCGGGGCAGATGTGTGAGGTGAATATCATAAACAACATCTTAGAATACAACTTTTTTACATTTAGCTAAGTCCAAAACAGAAGTCCCTGACACTGCCAGAATTATATTACCAGACAGCTCTGTAAGGTCATGAAACATGAGTCATGACGAACACATCAACACTGTCGTAATATGCCGAGTAATCTTGTTGTTATGAGTTAAGAACAAAAATGATCAGCCAACTGTAATTAAAGAAAAAGATTGAGCCATATCGAAGTACTATAGTAACCAAATCTCAGAAAATACGTCAGCTTAAAAAATGATGACGATCAAATCCACAGTAAATCTGTCAAACTAAAATCAAACACACATGCACACCCACCTGATTGGCTACCACTGCGTCCTGTGGATCATCTGGTTCTGCGGCTGCCAATAAGGCTTGTAGTGACAGGAGGACCGTCCTCAGTGTCATAGCTGCTGCCCTGGAACAACATACAGGAGACTGTTTAGTGCAAATGAAGCACAACTTTCCTCAAGGCAACAGACGGATGTGTTTCCCCAAGAGTTTCCGTTACTGCATGGGATGCTGTAGGACTATTTTTCAATACTAATCGTGAAAGTGGTTTGAAAACAAGGTTTGCCACAATAAGCCTATTACTTGCTTATTCAGGATAGTGGTACAAAAATAATTAAACACACCTTTTGTTTACAGAGCTGATGATGAAAGTTTCCTTCTCATTACTGTTTATATTTGTACATGTAATGTGCAGTACCGATCGAGCTCTCGCAGAAAAAGAGCTGGCAGGTAAAGTAGAAAGTTATTGAGCCAAAGAGCAAGTGAGCATTAAATGATTCTGGAAACAGACGTTTAGTAGCGTGACAAAAGAGGATCCAAGCACAAGTCCAGATTAATTTACTGAAAAGATATTGTATAGGGGCTAAACTGACTTTTGGTAAGTAGGTTTCTGACCAAAGAAACATTAACATTTAATCCAAAAATACATTTGAACCAAGTGTGCCTGAAAACCTTTTGGGATTAACAACTAATTATTTCCACATCATTATTCCCATTCACTGCCTATTGGGGCTTTGTATAGTTTTAAAGGTGAAATAATGATGACGATAATTGTGTTGGCATCCAACAACAACTCAACCAGCTGCACATTAGAACAGTAACTTAGATATTGTTATGACTTTGTTCGAGAAACAATGTTACAAAACTAAAAAAGCCCATCATGACAGATGTGTGATGAAGAACGTTAGGAATGCTGCTGGACATTCACTCACCACTGGTCTTTGAGAATGTCCAGACATATTGCACCTGTGACTGAGCTGATGTTGGGATGCCAGATCTTTGTGATAAACCGCACCTGAGAGATTAAATGGAAACGGGACGAGGAAAATACTTTGTGAATAAGCCAGGTTAGTAGAAAACGTTGGAAGCCAATGTTCTCAATGAAAAAGGGTTGTTATCAGAAACATTAATAGTAAAAAGTCCATACCTTGGGTGGATTGAATGGATACGTCTCTGGAATTTTTATTTCTAGTTGATATCTACCCCCTAGAAGAAATGACAATCAATCATTCAACAATCAAGACTAGTTCAAGCATTCGTTTAAGGGAACGCCTGAAAAGCAAATTGCTTTAGTTTAACATCATTAAGGAGAAAAGCCACATGTAATAGGTAGTTAGCGAGGCCCTCCTAAAGTAAAGTGATGGTCAGTGACAACCTTGTGCCACAGGTTAGAAATGAGTCTGAATGAGCCCCTCACCTTCATATGGTGTGTCAGGGGGCCCTGCTATCTCCCCTTTAAGTTCTGTGAAGTTCTCATCCACCAGGTCCACCTTTATCTGGTTTTTGCTCGTCTGAAAGAGTTAAAAGGGCACACAAAATTAGTATTACAACTTGAGCAGACAGAGGCAGACTGCAGAGTGTTCAGCTAGCTGGCTGTCAAACTCAAACCTGCCTATGCAGCAGAAGTTGACACCCCCCGCAGCATTAGCCAAAGTTGACCTCAACTTGTTGCACACATCTTAAGGATCTACAGAGATAATACGACCTCTCACCTACGTGGAGATGAGTATAAGTACATCTAAGAGGACATATGTGAGAGTTGAGCCCTACACGCGGATCAAGAAACCCCATCGTTGCTAACACAGCTAGCTTCGTTACCATGGGAGGCAGGAGAAGCTAGCCAGTTAGCAATATTAACTTAAAACTGAATTATTAATGCGTGCATAACCCTATAACATGTTTGCTAACAACAGTGGCGTCCCTGGCGTTAACTTCCCCACAGTGGCATATTAACAGCTAGTGCTAGTAGCCACTTGTGAGTCTGCCGTGTTGGTACAGTTAGCTCGGGCTAGCAGCTCCGTGATCACAGAGCTGTCAGCCAGCGACGCGTCACTAACAAACATACACCCAGTCAGAGAAATACACAAATAAAGCGGTAACATTAACTGAGGAGTGTGGCAACCTACCTCTTCGCTTTTGAGCACCTCCTTGAATTCACGTTTTATCCTCTGAACTGCGATGTTGGCCATGGTTCCCCGTGTTCCCGTCCGGTTGGGGCCTCGCCGCCGTTAGCTGTCCGCTGGTTCTCCTACAGCAGCTCCTCTTCAGATACCACCTCGAAAATAACAGCTGCTGATGCGACGTTAGTCCCGTTTATATCAATGTGCTGCTTTAATTCGTTTAAATAGCTCAACATGTATTCAGCATCTCTCAAATGTATAATAACACAATGGCTGGTTGTACTGAAAACATTTTAATACCAAACTGCATGCAGTCTGGAGGAGAGGGGGTCATGTGATCTGTATTGCCATCCTGAACGCCTTCTCCTATTGGTCGATCTGTTGATGATGAATAATTTACCATTAATAATATTGTTGTTTTTATTATTTAGATTCATGTCTTTTATGCTTGACTTCACTGTATTAGACTTTGGAATGCTCATGACAATGATGCGTTGTGTAAAACAACATGCAATTGGTTTTTAAGGTACAAATAATAATAGTTTATGTAACAGATAGTTTATGTAACGTCATGCTTTTAAACCTTCATAATAATTTCATATCCATAAATCTAAATGTGTAATTTGGCCCTTGATCACGTATATTTGACAAATAGTCTACAGCTATATATCACTGTCAATTTGTATATTTTTAACTGTTTTGTTCAGTTTTTTGTTTTTTTTAGCTGTTTATGTTTGTTTATTTTCCACTCTTTTTCATTTTCACATGATGTGCAATGCCTTGTTTACATGCTGCGGTGACGAAAACATTTCCCAAATTGAAGTAAATCTTATGTAATCTTATCCTACATAAAACTAAACCCTAAGTATTCATTTAAATTGAATGTTATCTTGATTCTCTTACATTTGTAACAAATATTAATTACATGTTAGTAGATAAAATGATAAATCTTTGTCATTGTTACATCTGAAGAATCTGAAACAACAAGTGTTTCCCTCTTATTTATTCACTAAAAGGATGGTGCTGATTGCTTGTAAATTATTACAGCTAACATTTCAAAAGTATAATTATTTAAATATTTAAAACCATAGATGATCATAGGGATGGTATATTTCAGAAAAACAATGACTTTTAAGATCACCTTTCAATGTGAAATAAAAGAACAAACAGGTAAAGAAGGTTCAACATAATGACTCACAGATTACATTCAATTATTACACTGTGTTCATTAACGTTTAGTCAAAAATGGAGGAAAAAATATCAAGGCTACTGGTTCAAGTTAATTGAGATGTACTGTAGGTTCTTACATGTGTAGCTGCCTCCTGCTTTAATGTAGACTGATCCATTGATGCATAGTCACCACTGGATCCGTTTTGTTGGATACAAATCCATGAAAATACTCTTCACCTTTTTTTTTTTTTTTACCCATATTTAACACATGACAGACCCATATTTCAGTCAGCGCTACAAACTGTGACACTAGGGGGCCTCATTGTCCTGTGGAGAGTTACACAGTCTGCTTCACACAGTAAACATCATGCGTGGTGTTTGAATAAAGTGGATACCACTTGTAAATCTTTTTTAAAACTTGGTCCTACAAAAATTTGTACAATCCACAATTTATTTTGCTAAACCTATATAATGTATAATTGGTTCGAGCCTATTCTAGTTTGATCTGCACAATATAATCTTCCCTGACTCCAAAACAATATTTGAATCATGTCATTCAAATATGTTTTTTACATAATGGAGGTCCTATATGTGAGGTCATTTATTAGGTAAAGCATGTTCTTAGATAACTGTAAAACATGTGAGCCAATAAGAGTTGTTTACTTTGCAACAGTATACTGCACGTCATTTTTGTTTTGTATATCCAGATTTCATTTAAATATTGTTCGATATCTTAGCATTTTTATTTTATTATTTTGATATTCTTTAACTGTGTTTATGTACGCGCGTGTACCCACCAAGACAAATTCCTTGTACGTGTTAACATACTTGGCAATAAACCTGTTTCTGATTCTGATTTCTGAAGAGTCTTTAGCGTTGATTACATTGAACTCATTTAACATACAAAACAAATAAAAAATCTCCCAATTTTCCTCCATGTTAACCCTGTATTTTACAGTATTTGTCGGTAAACTGATCACACATTTGTCACAAACACATAAATAATTGATACATTATCATTGTTCTTCTCTGTCAATGAGCTGCACACATTTCGTCTGCTACACATTAGAGAACCAGTGTTTCAACAGTTAGCACTTCAGTGGTGGACACAAGCATACAGGGACTCCTTCTATTTTTCTCCTCCTTTTCACCCCTCTCCTCCTGCCTTGTGTCTGGTTTCTTTTAGTGTAGATTACAAAGATGACCAGTGTTGCCAACATTACAGCTGTTATTAAGATGCAACCTCCGAAGACCAATATCGCTTTGTTCTTGAACATCCATCCACAAACTGAGCAAGGTTCATGCTGCTCGCTTAGCCTGCAGGTCTTCATGGTGTCATCCTCAGGGAAACCGCCACGAGTGATGATGTTGTTGTACACAGCGATGGAGGCTTTGGCCTCGGATTTGTGGTGGGTCGAGGTGAAGAGGCCAAACTGTGGGGCATGTCCATCTTGCAGTTTCCAAACGTAGAAGCCCTGAAGATTGACTTTGTCTGATTGGCGAGCTGGAGACAAATAATAACAGAGAAAAGGTAGATTAGAAACCCTCATCAAATGTCCAATTGTTCTTCCTCTTAGAGCTATATAATAACCCAAATTACTTTATTTTAGCGTTACTTAATACAAACCCTTAGGTGCTTGACATTAGTACAACGTAAAGGCAGTTTTATTCAAACTTTACTTACGTAGAAGATTCAGATTAATAACAACAAATAAATGATCGTGTGTCATTATATGATTTGACCCTATGGTGAAATTCAGAACCTACGTTGCAGTTTCTATTGTTAAAAATCTGGCTCCTCCTTCAGCTGCAACATTAAAGTAATAAACAACTGAAAGCCTAAAATGATTATGATAAAGTAAGATTAGATATATTTGTCTGAAATGGGCCTACTCTATGTGCAGGATGATTTGATGATAATACTTTTGTACTTCAGATTAGAGTACATTTTTCATGTTTAACTTGTAACTCAGTATTTCCACACGGTGTACTTGTAACTTTAAAAGATCTGAGTATTTCGTCCACATCTGTGTGCGAAACATGTCAGCCATAAAAGGCCATAAAGGGCACAGTGCGAACACAACACTGATCAACACTGTCGCCTATAATGTGTTTCTCTCCCCTCCTCCCTCTTTTTATGATCTTCATGTGTTCTCATTAATCTTACATTGCTTTTATAGTAGGGAGCAATGTGGTCATAAAATCTATATTGCCTGTGGATATTTGCCTCTATCGCAACATCCTGAATTCACCGGAGGTCCATTTTGTTTCCAATGCAAAATGATTACGCTAAACATTCTGGATCAAAGAGGAACACTACTGATGGACATGAAGGATCTGACATGCATGCCCCACCTTTTAAGGCCTCCTGCAGGTAGCTCCTGAGAAAGTGTTGCCTGAGTCTGTCCTCCACAGGAGCCTGGTCATCGACCCCACTGGCTGTCACGATGATGGGCAGAGCCCCTCCATATCTCTGGCTCACCCAGTTCAGGAGCTTCCGCAGACCCCAGGGTACAACAGCCTGCCCCAGACTGGAGGACGGCCAGGTGGGATCGGTTAGGGTGAGACAGCCATGATCAGGGGGTTCTTTCTGCTGAGACTGGCCTTGTGTGTGGGGATATGGAGAAACCAAACGGGTGGTAAAATGGTTCAGTGCGATAAAACTCAATGACCCTCTCAGCTCCTCCCTCTCAGCCTCAGTAAAGCTTGGAAGAGAGGATCCGGGGAGGCCCATTACTCGAGCTCTCTCCTCCAGGTATTCCTTCATTTCTTGTGGGTAGTCCCCCTTGCTATGCTTCTCCTCATGGCTAGTCCCAAGCAACGGGTCTAAAAAGCGACCAAGTTCAAACAAAAGGAATCTCTGAGCTGCGGCTGTGTGTGAGTCCAGGAAGGGGTTCGCAGGTTTGGCCCAGTCGGCGTGCAATGCAAGTGATACCAGAGCTCCATGTTGACTAAAGTATTCCCTCTCATATAGCCGCCAAGCTTTTGCATGAGCCAGAAGAAGGTTATGAGCTGCCTGATGCTTCTCTTTCTCACTGAAATAAAAATCTACCAGTCTGTTTGGCTCGTTGATGGTGATCCAGTAGGTAACCCAGGGCCCCAGCTGCTGGTAGCACAGTCCTGCGTATTTTTGAAAGGCCTCCACTGTGCTGTAGTTTAACCAACCACCAGAGGCATGCAGCGGCCCAGGAATACCCAGGTTTGGAGCTCTGTGTGTGGGGTAGTAGAGAATCACGACAGGCTTCAGGTTCAGCTTCTTGAGCTCGGTCAAGACACAGCGGTAGTACCTTAAAGATGAAGAACAGGATTATAGAATCAGCAGTTACTGTGCATAGAAAGAAATGTCAAATGTCATCTTAACAGGTATCTGAATCTGGCTAAAATCTATGCTGTACAGTTTTTAATTTATTTGCCTTGTGTTGCTGCATTTTGGAAAACTGCCCATATTTTGTGTTTCTACCTCAGAGCTTCAGTGTTCACATTAAAGAGGTCTCCCTGGGGTAAGAGCAGAGACCAGTTTAGAGCAAAGCGGTAGTGAGAAGCCCCGGTGGATGCAAACAGGCGGAGATGACCCCGAACAGCCAGGTAGTCAGTGCACTGGGCCCGCCTGGTGGGCATCTTTATCCCCGGGACAGGACGCAGGGATCCGTCCCCTGTCACGTTCCAGGTGTACAATTGGGGGTCGGTGAACTGTGGTGAGAAAGGGTAGGAGAGGACCTACAAAAACAGTAAAGACAGAAAATAATGAAATGTAGCATTTTATAAGCCCTTTTTTTGCAGAAAAACACTGTATTGTCTGTTCAGATTCTCTCTCTTCTTACCTGTAAAGTGGAGTCAGCAATGCCCCAGTGGAATTTGCAGGGGAAACGGCCTTTGATATCGCTGGAGGTTTCTTCAATGGGGAAGCCATTGTCAGCGATGACACGCCTGTAGTACTGAGCCGAGGTCTTGGGAGTCCTGGGTCGGTTTGATTGGCTGAAGTCGATGTAGAAAAGACCTCGCCTAACACTGAAGCCATAATTCCACTCAAATCCATCCACCAGCGACCAGGCGGAGTAGCCAATCACCTGCACAGCATCAAACTTGATGGCTGCAAAAGAAAGAGAATTTGTTTTGCTGACTTAGTTCAGTTTAATGTATATTTTGTCAACCTTTACAACTCAAATACACATTTGAGAAATGATTAGAAACAAATATTTCATTTTAGATGTTATATTCCCAAAATAACTAACACAAACATTGATATACACACCAGTGTTCATACCCAAGTTTTATTTTGGTTAAAAGCAATAATGTTTTACTTTATGTCCACCAATTCTGTAAATCTGAGAGCATGTGTTTATTAATAATATGTTGGTTAGTTCATGGTCATCAGCTTCATTACATTGTTTTTATTATGTCCTTCTTTTCTTCTCTTACCCTGCAGGACCTGGTTGATAAACCTCTTGGTCAGGTAAATGGCCACCGTGTCCTCCTTTCCCACACTGGCTTCAGTGAACCAGCCTCCCTCTGTCACCAGCACTGCCGGATCCCCATACTCCAGCTTTATCCAGCCCAGAATGCGCCTCAGGTCCGGGGTCACAGTTTGCCCGTACTGGACCAGGCTCCGGCCCAGACGGAGGTTGTTCGGCCCGAAGGACAGAGCAAAGAAGTCGGCTGTTCCCTTCACCCAGAGCTTCTCCTCAGGGGAGAATGTGGGCAAGAGGGCCCCATACTTGATTTTTAAAGAGAGTGGGTAGTCCCCGTCGCTGAAGATGGGGTTGGCAAACCAGCCGAGTACAGCCTCCATTGACTGTTGGCAGAGCTCAACATTGGCAGCTGTGGCTGCGCCTCTTTGAGGCTCTACCCAGTGGGATCCCAAAACGATGGATACCTTACCCTTCTGAGCCGGACGGAAGTGGGTGTTGTAGGTGTGCCATGCTTTTGCGTGTGCCTGCAAAACACAGCAGTCACGTTGTTATTGTTATCTATACTGTGACGTAGTCAACATAGTCACAATAGTACAATAAGCCTTTTTCCACAGAAAACATGTTAATATTCTACAACACAAAAAACACAAGCACAAATGATTATTGAGGACTGACTTTATTGAGCTTCAGTTTGCTGACTACTAGTAGTAGTTGATCAGACAATAATGCCTTGTTACTCTGGCTTGGTTTGGGCTCATTTCAGGTACATTTCTAGGTGTTATATAGTTTATTGAGATGTCTTGTTAACTAAGAGAAAAATAAGCAACAACTAAATGGGATTTGCTCATGCTGTCTGCGTGTTTCTCACTGTTCCCCCACCATCTGTGCTAGTCTGCATAAGCATGAGTGATTATTAATGAAGCATATCTCCATGACTTCCTGTCACATAGTGTTTCGCTACAGCTCAGAAGTGCTGATGTGATGTGATGGACTTTGACTTCAATTTATTTTAAACCAAACCTGTCAAAATTAAATATAACTGGTCATATCATTACATAACTTCAACGTTGTTGTGTTTATTAAATGACATTAAACCTTTTCAATCTTTTGAAAGATAGTTATGCTCTGAATCTTATCGGATTATACTTTTATTTTTAGCCCTGATATCCAATCCAGGGATTTTGGCCAGAATTGGATACCTTAAAAAAGGGATTATCATGGCTTGGCACTTTGCTCCACCAGTTATATGTTATGTACAATAAGTCCCACATCATTCAGTTATAAATTGTTGAATTTGATTAAAACAAAAGAGCCCTAAGACAGCCTGTACTTGCAATCTTACAATCTTGTTTGTTCAGGATGCAAACATTCCTTGACCGTCATAAAGTGATAAAGCTGCTGCAGAGGCTCAAAGTGTATATCAGTTGATATCATGGGAATGAGAACAGAGTATATTCATATACAGGCTCACAATAGGTCAAGTAACCCTGTCTGACTCACCCTGATCAGATTGTGGGCCACCACGAGAGATCCAGCAGGTCCGCCTGTTACTCCAGGAGCGTGCACGCCTGTTCCGTACCCCTGCACAGCCACCAGGTATGGGTTATGCATTGTGAGCCAGTACCTGACACGGCTCCCAAATGCATGGAAACAAAAGGCAGCATACTGCTCAAACAGTCCCACCATGGTGTCATTTTTCCAGCCCCCATAGCGCTCCTGCAGGACCTGTGGCAGGTCCCAGTGGTAAAGGGTGATGATGGGCACAATTTTCTTCTCCAGAAGCCTCTCTATGAGACGGCTATAGTGCTCCACAGCAGCCTGGTTGGGCAGACCTGTGGCATTCCCATCAGGAAAGAGTCTGGGCCAGGAGAGAGAGAAGCAGTACGATCTGACACCTAAATACTCCAGCGCCTCTACATCTTCTTCCCAGCGAGCGTAGCTGTCACTAGCCACATCGGCGGTCTCTGTTGAAACCTTATTTCTGACAGTGGAGTGGGTGTAATGATCCCAGATGGATGGGCCTTTCCCCTCCTGATCCCAGGCTCCTTCTGTCTGGAAGGCAGACGTCCCCGAACCCCAGAGGAATCCTGAAGGGAAGGTGTCATAAAGGAAAGACTGATTTTTTATGAAGTGGTCCGGGTTGGGCTGCTTCCAAATCTTCTTGCCCTCCCCAAGAAAACAGGTGGCCTTGTTGCAGGCACACACTAGCAACAGAAGGGAGAGTAAGAGGCACTGTTGTGTGGGAGGAGAAGGATGGTTCAGCATATTGAAGGACTCAGAAATCCCGTTGAAGAAAGGTGCTGCTCTCAGTCAGAGCAATGACTCTGTTCAGTATCATAAATCCTCTTGAGAAAGACAAGAGAGCCATAATGGTGGAGGAGCGAGGAGACTGATCACAGCCAGGAGAGAGTAACATCTGAAACTTCGTGGTGCGAATCCATCTGACAACCTGCTCAGACTTCCTTATCTCTCCCTCGGTGTACTTGTGCTCCCACTCAGCCCCTCCCTACACATAATGTCCACACAATAATCAAAGGTTGACTCATATCCACACACATGCTCGTGTTAACCAACGGTGAAGTCTTTTCACCTCTAATCCCAAAAACGGTTCCCAATCGAATACAAAAAATGCATTTAAAAAGAGAGAGCAAACACTTCCAACACAAGACGGTATTACTGAGTTTTTCCACACATCTGCACACAGCTCTTAACACGCTGTTGATTGCTGTAAAAAAAAAACAAATGTCAATAATTAGCTTGCACTCTGATCCTAGCTCCATAACTAAGAAGCAGTTCACATTGTAGTCTCATGTTTCCAGTAAGCATACAGATTGTTTTGACCTCTTTAACTAAGGCTTTGAGTGCTGAAACACATTTCCCATTTGAGTTAATGGATTTCAATCAGTGACATTCATCAAAAAACAAGGAAGGATGATGCAGCCTGGAACTGAAAACAAACAAACCAGCCGTTCTCTTCCGGCTTATGGCCAGAAGCTGCTAAGCACCCCCATATTGAACTTCCAAGATTTGATCAAGCTATGCCAGGGGAGAACAGTGGCATCAGCTCATATGGCCTTATTCAATTTAGCTCCACTTGTTGTATGAGCAACAGTCACTGACCAAAGGAAACAAGACGGCTGCCAGAGTACAAACACTGCTGGGAAGTGTGTGTTTGTGTGACTGTCCCATCTGTCTGTACACAGGTGTGTCCTTAATAAAGCCTCCAAATCACAATAACACGAAAAGCCCCTTCCTCATCCTTCTTCATTAAAGGTAATGTGTGCAGAGTAAACAGTGTAGTTGCCCAGGATACACGTTGCTTCAAGGCATTAGTGGGAACAGTTAATTGAGTTGAAATGGTCATTTACCACGGCTGACCTCAGTGAGCTCGCTGCGATACGAAAGAAAAGACGCCCAAGAACACTGAGGGGAATTTCAAAGTCATGCAACAACCATTCACAGCAGGACATATTACAGATATACACATTACACAGTAAAGACAATTGTTAATAGTTTGAAGTATAGTATGATTGTGGCAAGCTGTCTCTTTATTATAAGAGGACATAAATCCACAGTACTGAATGTATGTTAGTCGCCTTGGATAAAAGCGTCTAGTTGAATTATTTATTTTTCCGAATAAATTGTTTTACTATTGTAATTCTCAATCTTGCAAAAATAATTCTACTATTTTGTGTCCGTTTTGTTTTAATCTTTCTACAATGGGCTGCATGTTGGTGCTACATTAACAAAGTTGAGTGTCAGAGCCCGTGTTTTATCTGTAAAGGAGCAAAACCAAATGGCTTTTATAAGATTGTATAAGAAAAAAAAATTGAATCATTACTAAATAAGAATAAAGGAGAAGACTAAAATAATGTCACTTCCCATATTGACATAATATCCAGCCTGTCTCATTTGTTACATATAAAGTGGTTTCCCAAAGTATAAAGCTCTTAACAGTAAAGAAAAAGGGAAGTGAAAAGAGGATGTAGATGAGAGAAAATACATAATTGGTCTGACAGTTGCTTTCATTTCCATGTCTGATACCTCTCAGTCATTATTTACAGAAACACTAGCAGGTTGCGTCAAATAAAAATGTGAAGTCAGAAGCAGCTTACTGTCCATTTTAACTCTGCAAGAGATATTTTTTTATAGATTTATAGACTAAGGACAGAAATCTTCAGCTGTTTGATCAGATTGTCCACTGGCAATGTGTTCAATTATGATGCACTGCTTTATATCAATCAATTAAAAGTCAACTCATCATCACATTAAGCTGCTTTGCTTCTGCTGAAACAATCCATCTGATCTCAGTACAGGTTAGTGCACTCTTATCAATGTACTCTGACGTTGTTGGATTTTGTTGTATGGTGTTAGCCTATTTAACAAATTGATTAATAAAATGTTTGTATTAAAATGACACTTTTGCCGAAATTAATAATTAGGTTACACAAGTCAACACATAGCTTCTAAAAGTATAAAACAAAGCTCGAGAAACATAATCATTAGATCTATCTATTGAACTCTAATGGATTTGTTCAGTATTTAAATTATGACTATAGATTTAAAGAAATAGTTCTTCAAATCTTTATATCTTATTATTATTATTATTTCAACCAATTTCGCCGTCCGATAACTTCAGCATACTTTCAGCTACAGAAACCATTCAAATATCAACATATTCAGCCTTTTCAGCACATGATGGGAAACTCTCAAACTTTTTCAAAATATGTTATACTTTTTGAAATATTTAGCTTTTTAAAAATGGGAGGAACCTTCAAATTCTCTTTTACCTACACCGTTTGGAAAATGCTACTCCTCCCAAATTCTTTCAGCTAGAGACTTCATTCCAACTTTAAAATGATCACAAGACATTCAGCTATTACGATCTTAATCAGGTTTTTGATATTTGATACTTTTTGAGATATTTAACTTAGTTTGGAGCTTGGTAAATAGGCCTTTTTCAGATTTTAACATTAGTGTGTATTGTGCAGCTCGTTAAGTCAATGCACTCTATTTGTTCCTATTATTTAGTTCACCCCATTCATGATGATAGGCAGAATACAATAAATCATTCTGTATATTGCAATACACATAACACTACAAACACATTTCTTCAAAAGGAATATGAAGATTAATCAACTTTTTCTTGAGCTATTTCAACAACAATATCACCGTCATCATTTGTATTGCAGAACTGTTTTATTAGACAGGTGTACCTAATAAATTGTTAACCAAGTGTCCTACTTACATGTTTACCTTTTCTTTCATCCAGACCAACAATGACACCTGTGACTGCTGCTCTCTGGGCGGCAGCCATGTTGATGGGACTCCAGGGGAGTTCTTCATTCCCTGACAGCAGGGTAGACCTCTCATCCAAAAACCTCTCCTCCGTCCCAAGAGACCTGCCATGGAAAGCTGAGTCTATAGACCTCTCATGCAACCACATACAGCTACTTCACAGAGGAGACTTCAAAAACACCCCTCTCCTCAGATTCCTCAACATTTCCTGGAATAGTTTGAAGGACATCGATGAAGAGACGTTCCTCGACACGCCGCTCCTGAAGGATCTGGACCTGTCACACAACGGGCTGAGGAACCTGTCGGGCCAGCGGTACCTGCTCCACACAGAGAACCTTCTGGTACTCAATCTGGCCTTCAACAAGTTTCTTACAATGACCCTTGGGAGTGAGTTCAGTTCATTGGTAAAACTGGAGACATTGGCACTTGGAGCCCAAAACATCAGTTTGGGTGATTTCAAGAATATTGCTAAAGTGAAACTGCGTACACTCACTCTATCCCTGGAGAATAAAAGCTGGAGTTATACAGCAGGCAGTCTGATCGATGTTCAGGCTCAAAGGCTTCAGATAGCCCTCACTGGTTCTCAAATATTAGACCATGATCTGGTTGCTGATGCTCTGTCACTCTTCGCTGAAGTCGAGTTGATGAATTTGAGAAGTGGCTACAAAGACCTGAGTGAGCAGCTGATAGAGAGAGTAGAAACCCTCACATCTCACCTGTATCTCACCAACATATATATCAGCTGGAAAGACTTAACTGACTGTGTAAATATCCTTCTGCGTACATCTATTACCCACCTGAGGATCTCTGATGTGACAATGTACAATATGCCTTTTCAAGAGACAATTGTAACCCAGACGTCAAAGATGAAGTCCTTTACAGTCAGAAAGGCAGTGGTGAAAGACTTCTTCTTTTCTCAGGAGGCTGTGTACAACTTCTTTATCAACATACCGGTGGAGAGTTTAGCAATGGTTGAGATGCCAATGATACACATGACGTGCCCAAAGTCGCACAGTCCTATCCTCCAGTTGGACTTCTCCAATTGTGCTCTATCCGACTCCATCTTCTCCAGAGTGGAGGGTGAAGAAATTCTTGAATGTGAGAAACTGGATAACGTGAGGAAGTTGAATCTGGTTGGAAACAATTTCAGGAGCCTTCAGATGCTCAGCAAACGTGTGCAATATATGAAGTCCTTGCGACATCTGGACCTCAGCATCAACTCTTTGGTTTATGACGGCCTCCTAGAATGCTTCTGGCCACCCAACATCACAAATATGACTCTGTCTTCCAATGGTCTGACAGGTTCCGTTTTTAAATGTCTACCAAAAGCAACAGAGAACCTGGACCTTCAAAACAACCAGGTTTCTGTGATACCATCATCCATCTTGAAATTGAGAAACCTTTCATCTCTGAATCTAAATTCAAATAGGTTGCGGGACCTGCCAGTATGCACGGGATTCCCCCTACTGAGTGAGCTTCTGCTCAAGTCTAATTCCCTCCATGCACCATCTGTGAACAAGCTGGAAAGCTGCCCCGAACTGAAAACCCTGGACGTCAGTTACAACCCCTTCACCTGCACCTGCGCACTGAGAAGTTTCATAAGTCTTGGCATCAAGTCTAAAAGGAGAAGTCACACAGGAATTCAATTGTTGAGCTGGCCTAAAGACTATTACTGCACCTACCCAGAGGCCGTTAGAGACTTCTCCTTGAAAGACATCTCAATCCCAGAAGTCTCCTGTAATGTGGGCCTTCTAGCTGCAGCCATCTTGGGCCCAGCAGTTATTGTGATGATTGCAATTGTGACCATGTGCCATCATTTGGATGTTCCCTGGTATATGGGTATGATCTGGCAGTGGACCAGAGCCAAACATCGTGCCAGAATGCTTCAGGTTCGCCCTGAAGATCTGTTGGGTGTTGAGTTTCATGCTTTTGTGTCTTACAGCCAGCATGACTCAGACTGGGTTCAGAACTCCCTTCTCCCCAACCTTGAAGGCCCAGCAGGTGGTCTCCAGATCTGCCATCATGAAAAATCCTTTGTACCCGGAAAGACAATTATTGAGAACATCATCACATGTTTGGAGAAAAGCCGACGCTCCGTTTTTGTGCTCTCTGCTAACTTCGTCAAAAGTGAGTGGTGCCACTATGAGCTGTACTTCGCCAGCCACCAACGCCTTGCTTGGGGACCGGATAGCGTTGTGCTGGTGCTGCTGGAGCCTCTACCTCAATACCTGATACCATCCAAGTACAACCAGCTGAAGTCCATGATGAACCGGCACACATACCTGGAGTGGCCCCAGGAGAGGGCCAAGCACAGGCTGTTCTGGGCTAATCTCAGAGCTGCCCTACAGGCAGACCTGCCAAATGCATCAGTGACTCATGAGGAAGAGTAAAAGGAAGTGGTAAGAGGAAGGTCAAATGGGACAGATGGGACAATTGAATAAAGGGAACATAGTAAGATAAAAACAAATGTGGGCACTCTGGAGTGTGTATACTTCCTATTCTTCTTTCTTTTCTGCATTAGCATGATTTTTTTCTGAGGTTCTCATTTTTAACCTTGTACAATAGACTCAAGATAAACTAACCTCTTGTAAGCTTGCATTGAATAAATCATAAGGCAACTGCTTTAGTGGACATTTAATGAAAATGTTTATATAAACTAACACTTCAACTTTGTAACAAAAAAACAATAAACTTTACACAAGAATATAAAAAATGAACTTCATTCTTTTGTCAATTTCAACTCCCAAAAAATGTTACAATAGGATTTAATCAATTTTGCATGTGGTTGAGCACATGTTGAAAAGAAAACTACAGTCTTACTAAATCGTCATGAGCGGTGTCAATTCAGAAAATCAGCATTATCTCCAACTCTCTGAAAAGAGAGATCCATTTTTAAGGCAAGGAGACCTTATTCAGTTCTGTGATGGACGATGATGACAAGAGGGACAGAAAATCAGTCCAGCTGCATTAACACTGGTCCTGGGATCAAAAGTATGAGAAGGTGAGAAAAGTCACAGGCCAGGTTTCAAGGAAGAGACTGAATGATCATGATTTTCTCATTGATGCAGAAACGATGAAGCACACTGAACAGGTTTTCTCCACATCGCGACACCTGCCTCTCCATAGCCAGACGGAAATCCTCCTTCACTCCTTTGGTGATTCCACGAGTCACTGTGTGGTGTCTGCAGAAAAAAGGGTAAAACAATCATCACAAACATACATAGAGTCAAGAGATGTACTATTATGAGATGATTTGAGGCCGAGATTTATGCCGTCATACAAACATCATACAGACAAACAAATTCATCATCACAAAGAAACAACATATAAAAACAGGTTCACAAATGAAATGAGATCAAGTGTTATGAAAAGGTAAAAAAACTAAATTGATTTCACAACAAGACCAACATCATCCTCAAATAACAACAAAAACAACAACAACAACGAGGACCACAGAAAGACGAGCAATGGCTCAAATAAAAGAAACGCGGACAGGAAATCAAACTCTTGATGTAAAATGACAGGCCCAAATCAAAACTGTGGGATGACAAGCCTTGAAGTTGGGAATGAAGGAAGGGTGACTGGTGTGGGGGGGGGATGGGGCCTGGGGTACCTTTCCATCGTCTGCACCCCTTGTAGCAGGAGGGTATTTAACTCCACCCCCAAGGCGGGACTAGGGTTCCTAAGGGACAGCAACATTCAACAACTCTTAGTCAGTGAGGGTGCATTCAAGAGTCTTAACTTCTACAGCAATGAATGAAGGTGTTAAATAGAAGGTTATTCAAATCATAAACCCCTTCTCTTTCTAATGTCCACTCCATTTAAAGCATTTGCAGTTCAAAGCACATTTTTCCCCACAGGCGACGTCTACCAAGATTATTAATCAATATCACTTTTAAACAGCAAAAGAACGGGAGTGTGCAGAGTCATGATGCAAACTGACACGTTTAAAAAAGAGAAGCACTTACTTGATCAGCATTCCCTGATTGGGCAGCAGCTCGAGTTGGATCCTCCCCCCTTCTGGAGTACGCAGGTAAGCAAACTCCTCCAGCATGTCAATGTCTGACAAAAATCATGAGCTCATGGAAATTACAATCCAAGACAAGGGAACAAAAACAAAGTAATTGGTCTTTATAAGCAAATCCATTCATATCAGGCTGAGGCTTGGGTGAGCAGTTACATGTAAAAAGGATACTGGTGACGTAGTTGAAGAAATTCTCATACTGGAAACTGCCTTGCTGACAGATCTTATCCACTGCCTTTAAAAACAGCATCTCTCCCTGTGGCCAGTCGTGCTGCAGGAGCACCACCACATGACCGAGCGACAGGTCGTCACGACTGTCTGTGAAGGTACGCAGCTAAATACACAAAATAAAAAACAAGAGAAAAGGAGTTGCACAAGATTTAATGCCTTAATAGTCTAGAAATACATTGCCACAAACAGTCCCAGTTAAATCAAAAACAAAGGGGACAAAAATACATTTCATTAATTATTTTAACTATTTAATACATACCTTAAAGCAGGCAAACATCAGCTGGAAACAGAAAGGTAACACAGCCTTGCCGGTGCAGGGAAGCAATCTCAGGTCATTACCTAGACATCGCAAAAATAAGTCACTCACAATGTTCTGATGTATCATAGCAACATATTTCTGTATCGAATGACAAATATTGTTATTCCTGTGAGTTCAGTATCAAGTGACATTTGTAACAGTCTGTTTTGTCAAATTAATATGTAAGTTGCAGCGATGATAACTCCCTTATAGTATTAATATTAAGTTACATTATGTCACAACATACAGGCAGACACAATAGCACCTTTTCTTTGCTTATTACAAAGGGTCAAAAAGCCGCTTAAACGTTAAAATCACTAACTGAGACATGCTCTACTAAAAGCAAGAGGTATTTACCTTTTCTTGTTTTGGTTTTGCCTCGACTCCAGTCCTCTGGGCTCTTTGTGGGTTCTTGGGTCGGGGGCGTCAGCCCGCAAACGACATCAAGCAGCTTCTCACAGGCCAGCTGGTTCACACATACAGTACAGTACATGCATCACATCTCTAAACACGGCAGGGGTTTAATGTTAAATAATGCATAAATTGCCTACATTTATTTGGTCATATGTCCTCAAAATCCAGTTGTAATGACATGTTTTTGTGTTATGTAACTTTTTGCTAGGGCAAAATCGTTTTTTAAAATTATTATTATTGAGCATATTCAGCTGAAAATGAAGCTTTGCAGGTTTAAAATGTAAAAGTCATGTGAGACAAATGTAGAAGCCTTGGGGCAAAATGATCCCATATCAGTTAGTCAGAATGGGAAAGTATATATGCATGTGTATCTCAAAGTATCTGACAGTTGAACTCTGCTCTGCTGCAACTGTGAGCCTCTTCAATTGACCTTTAGTATAACGCCACCTGCAGGCCAATAGGTGTTAAGATCATTAAAGCATTATGTTTTTTGTATAGCTCTAAACATATGTTAAGAATATATTAAAAATAAAATAATATACAACATACTGTAAATGCATTTCATATGATACAAAAGGTACAACAAAGACTTCTCAATACAATATTATAATTGTTTGTGTGTGTGTGTACCCTGTACTCTCCCAGTGCGTAGTGGCAGGACGCCTGCTGAATCAGAGCCCTGTGGTGCTCCAGACTGCCCTGCCCTGAAGGGCTCTGCTGCCCCGGCTGAGGCTGCTGCACTGCGGCCATCTGGTGCAGACTGGAGAGGGCTTTACGGTATTGTCCCTGGAGACACACACACAGATATGATCATCATAGGGTCACGACGATTCATAGAGACACATGAAAAGCTATCATTTTAATATTTAGACATATCTCCCAGTTAAGAAACCCACATACTGTTTTAAGTCACTAGCCGTTATCGGTTGTGTTACAGTATTTTTTAGAACCTCTTTTTGCCTCATTCTTCAAAATATTGTATATAATAAAGGTATACAGTATTTATTGATAGATACTGTTTATTGCTGCTCCTCCAAATATTTATCACAAATAAATAAAGTTAAATGTAATAAATGAAAAAATACTTTAATGTAAAAAAACGGTATATAAACAACAGACAAAAGGGCAGGAAGGGTGATGTCACAAACAGAAAGCAAATACATCATAACCGTTTCTTGCCTGGTATATGATCGTGTCGGTGAGGAATATTCTGAACCACAGCCAGCTGTCTGTTTTCCAAGAGGCACAGATCTTCTTGAACTCTGGTTACAAAAACAAAAAATCAAGACTTTGTTTATGAAATGTTCACTTTTGAATTTGTATAACTGTTACTTTTGATCATGTAACCATCCGGGTTATTGACACCATATGGTGCAGGTCGATGGAATAAACAAGCAAAACGTTTTCATCTGCAGTAATCGTGTGTTTTTTTAATTCAAGATATTGTGTCCAACTGATCGAACTGAACTGATCGTGTGTGTGGGTGAAACAACAACACATATGAACAGAGGAGGTGTTTACCAGTTTCCAGGCCGTCGTGGGAGTGGAGAAGGTCCCAGCTCTCCCTCGCTGTGCGGAAACTCTCAAGAGTCTCTGACCAGCTGGGCATCTCAGTCTTGTTTACCAGAATGTGTCGACCGCGACCTTTTCCCAACCCCTCCTCATCATCTGAGCTCTGAAATGAAAAACAAACACAGACATGGTCCAACATTAACTAGTAAAAAAAGGCAGGAACAACAGCCACACTATAGTCACACACGACGTCACATAAACAGTATTTCTGGTCTTGAAACGATAACATTATTTCTGATCTGTACTCACCATCGTCTTCTCTCTCCCATCTGCCAATTTGCGTTTCTTATGTGCATGTTTGCCAGCTCCTCTTTCTGTCTCCAGATCGTTATACACCGAGCTGAAATCCTCTACAAGGATCCACGGCCCCGAGCTCAGCGCATTCACACCTGCCAGAGATAGACCCATCATTTTTGATGCTAAGAACTTTCATTGATAAGACAATAGTGATGCATTTCCTGAGAGAGTGGAATAAATCAACAAAGAGAGAGGCTGACCCTGGAACAGTGCAGGCTGAACAGAGGAGAGATAGATGAAGGCGCTGCGGAAGAGGACGAGAGCAGCACAGATCACCACTTGACTGCAGCACCGGGACCTCGTGTCTCCTTCCAGACTGGGCAGGTAGCGACACAGCTCCTTCACTCTCAGCAGCATGTCCACATAACTCCTAGAATAAATGTACACAAACAAATAATAATTAAAACCATTTGTGTACATCAGCACCATCTCTTATATGACAGCAATACATCCATTTATATGAGTACTGGTAGAGTAAATATAATAAACAGCTCTCAGTATAACACAGTGAAATACCACAGCCTTCAAAATGACAATGAATCAACACTTCTCTAAAAATAAGACCATTTGTTTGCATCAAGGTCTGTGTAATTGACTCTTTTTTTAGTGCGTTCAAAACATATGCAATGATTTGTTACTACATTTTATTCAGATCTATTCTGACAACTGTGGGCGTCTCCATTTCTTACATGATGACAGCAATACATCCATTTAGATTAGTTACAGTAGACTTCATATTAGAAACACCTCTCAGTATAAAGTCAAACTGAAAAGCATCACCAGGCTCAAACCACAGCCTTCAAAATGGCCACAAATCTAAATGATCTAAAATACTTTGAATAACAGAATATTATGGCCGTGAATGTGAGATGTATTGCAGAGCTGTTGTTAAAGAATGCATTCATTTAAGCTAGGCGTAACTAATAACATTGTTTTTTGTTGTTGTTTTGTTTCTTTCCGTTAACCGTCAAGTGGGAAATAAGTATTTGTTTGTGTTTCTCTTATTATTCTAAGACACTGTTATGTTTGGCTGTGAAAAAAGAAAAGAAAATGTATTATGAAGACCATCTATGTTTTTTTGGAAAGGGGCAGGTCATATAAGATTTGTTTCTTCTCCCTGCTCCTTTCCGCTCAATGGTGTGTTGTACAGTCATGTTTTGTTGGCAATTATTGTACAGTGAGTTTTGCGTACCGTGAGCGGGACAAATAAAAATGAAATGAAATAACTTGTTGTTTATCAAAAGAGCAACCTGAATACAAATCAACCATGAAACACAGTAATGGCTGATTGACATGCAGACAGATACACTACCTCTGTCCCTTGTCTCCCTGCCACTCGCAGCGTGCTCCAACGACAGCGACAATATCCAACAGCCTCTCCCAAGGTTCTGCCACCACTGACGACTTTTCGGACAGGCCGTCTATCACATGACGCTGGGAGCCACGGGACACAGTGGGGGACTTCAGAGACCCACCATCTTGAGAGCCTGAAACAAAGAACACAAGGAGCAGAAAAAAACGTCAGGCCGGCAGTCGAGAGAAACAATATAGAGGACAAGAAATCTTTGATGTGTCACACTGAGATAAGGAAAAGGAAAGAGCAACATCAACCACTTGCAGCTTCACCTTGTATCTGTACATCAGCTGCGGGTCCACGGGTCACGTAGCCGATGTAAAATTCAGCTGCTTTTAGCATGTACTTCTGCATCAAGCTGGCTGGCAACCGCATGTCCATGTTGTTCATAATCAAAGGAAGGACATCACACACTGTAGTAATAACAACACATTTGAAAGGAAGTTATTGCATGTACAGAATATTGATTTGGATCAAAAGCATGTTTTAGTGTGAGTGTTTCAATCACCAAAAAGTTTCCTGAAGCAGTTGACGGGAGTCTCCACATTCTCTGATGCCTCCGCCTCTAACAAGGTTTCTCCTAAACTGACCTAAAATCACAGCAGAATGTACTTAGCACCGACTGTTTTAGTGTTAAACTGTCAAGACACAGAAGGTATGCGTTTATTACATACCCCGTGCTGGACCACAGACTCTGGAAAGCGCTTAAGAAGAAGGAGCAGCATCTCTGCCTTCTCCAAAGTGTTGAAACACTGCTCTGTGGCTTTCAGTAGCATCTCACACTGCACACGGCCAGGCAGCGTCTCAAAAAGCCCTAGGGAAGACAAATATACATACACGTGTCAAAAGATAGTCCAGATTTCCAAAACCATCAATGACAGTGAATCAAACGTCTCTCACCTCGTAGAAACAGGGCATGTTTGTCCTGGGAGTCACTGCGCAGTGCAGCTGTGATGACACTGATTTCTCTCCAAACAATGGGCTGATCTGGGAAGTTTATAAACCTAAAGATTGCGGGGGGAAATGTGTAACTGTTAGCTCAGACTCAGCCAAGGACATTAGACATGAACACTTGTACAGAGCTAGTACACTGAAACTCACATGTCATAGAGCAGTCTCCCTGCAGAGGCTGTCCTTTCTGCATTGCGCTCGATGATGTACATTTCATACTGTGAAAACATGTCAGACACAATTTAACATCGGAAACAAAACAGAGGATCCAAACACGTAGGAAATGCATGCAGTGGTTAGACAATAAGCAGCCTAATGTTACCTGTATGTTGAAATCTGCAGGGTACAGGGTCCTGGCAGTAATGAGCCAGGCTTTGGCCGCACAGGGATCATCAGAGACCAGATCCCGGGCTCTCTTCACCAAAAACTCGCAGTCTTTTTGAGCTGACATTTTTACATGCAGCTACTTTTTTATACCGAAGGCGACACACTGAACTAGCTAATGTATGCGGTTGTCCTACATACGGACACGTCTCGGTGGATATATTTCAGTTGCAGTATATAACAGTTAGCCAACGTTACGCTAAACAGAACTGTCTAAATACAGCTATATGATATAGTTAGCAACACGAAGCTAGCTGACTTGCAGCTGTCATCTTTGCTCCAACTGTTTACCAGATCGTGCTAATGTTATGCAAGTATCTCATAGAAATGTAACAACCATGAATATGAAGAGAAAAGAGAGCAATTATAGGCCGTTTTGAAATTTACCAGGCAAACCTAATCCTTTATTTACCAGAAGATCTCTTAACGTTACAATAATGACGTCCCGACACAGTCGTAAAATTGTCACTACATCCTGCTTTACGACAAAAAAACGACGCGAGTCAATTCTGACCGTTTGAACCGTTTGAAACCTTATTTCAAACAACACTGTCGACTGCTCATTCTTCAAGTCCACCCAATCCGTGTATCTTCCTCTTATTTGTTGTTCTTTCTTAAACCAGTAAACAGAAAAGCGACTTTTTTTGGTTTTTCTCTTTACTTCGGGGCCACAGGGGTCTTTGGAGAGAGGGGCGGGGCGGGACTCTCGGAAGTAATTTCAAAACAAAGGCCCTCGTCTGCTAAAAGACGTCTGATAAATAAAGGGTTAATTATTGATCCATCGAGTTTGAATCCGTCATTGTCTTTCTAACTTTACCGAATTGAGAAAGCTGTCATCCCGCCCTCTATAATACTAGTTTTATCAATACAGTATGTCTCTGAGGGGGAGAGCGAGAGATTAAGTGTTTTTTTACCAGACGAGGAATTTGTTTTGAAATCACTTCCGAGAGTTCCCTCTCGCTCCAAAGATCATTTGGCCACTTAAAGATGTGAAGAGCGAAACAGATGAACAAAAACAATTGTAGTCGCTTTTATGTTTACAGTTTTGAGAAAGAAACATATTTAAAACTAAGCTACCCGTTTACCTCATGGTTTACCTTCGTTTCAATAATTTGTTTCCGGATTCGCATTGTTATTTAGGTGAAAATACTGAACATGTATTGAACACATCATCATTGGCTGAGAGTAGCTAGAAAGGAAAATATTTTTGAAGGGTTACTAGGGAAAAAATGAGGATAAGGTGTTGTAAACTCATAGAGGAGTAATATATGCCTAAATAAATGTTGTTTAATTGAATATGTTATTTTCTTTTTACAAGTGCAGATAACGGCAGATCTGTAGAACTGCGCATGCGCGTCTTCGCGGTCACCTGGTGCTGCAGCCCAGACAGACACGACCTACAGCTGTTGTGAGTGACCCAATTACCCTGCAGAAAACTGCCCTCAAGGTAAATACTTATTTATGAGCCCGATCAAAACTAGAAATGCTTGTTTCTACCCAGTCGCTGTCAGAAAAGTCCCCAACCAATCATCAACACCTAGCGTTTGTCCGTGTTGACTCTGTAATGCTAGGGACTTAGCATGCTAGGCTGACATATATTTTTGTGTTAGCATACAGCCTTTATATCTGACTCTTTTGTCGTGTCATCTTTCTAACTTAATCCCAAATGTGATCGTGTATTCCCTACACAGCCAGGTAGGCCCTGTCATTAACACCGTCAAGCTAACAGTCTATTAGCCATGTTGGCTGAGCAGCCTAGGGTGTGGGAGTTAGCTTTTGAGCTAAGCATGCTAGCCCTTTGATTTGTGGATTTTAAAAGTAACTAATATTGTTTCGTACCCTTACTGTAATTTAAACATTTGATGATATTAGGCTTTAATGTATATGTGAGTTATGTCTATCTATATAGTCTATGTTATCAGCTCCACATGTTAGGAAAACAGGCATGTCACGGCAAGCTAATATACAGGAAGTATCAAAAACAGGGAGAGGGCGTAAAATGCAGTAATGCAAAAACAACCGATTATGTAAATTAATATTATAAACTGGTTGACTTTTACATTTTAAAATGTGTTGACTAATATTTGCTTGTTGCCTTTCAAACGTGACACAGGAACATATAATCTCAGAAACATAACATAACTCCACTATCCGAAATTATATAAACTCTGAATGAATAGTGTTGGCTGTAGAAATTATACTTATCATATTATATGTATAATTTACTGGTTAGTGGTGAAACACCTTCATGTGGCTGCTGGTGTGCTGTTGTGTCAACTCTGAAATGACACATCAAAGCTTCCATGTTTTGAACAAATGTTTTGAACCTGGGGACTCTTACTTTACATAACTGGCTCTCACAGGTCAGTATCCATTTGGCAGGTTTGTCATACTAACTGCAAATGTGTGTAAGGAGTTCTGGAGAGATATTTTGGTTAACATGCTATGACCTCTCATGACCTCAAAGCTTTTGCCACTGCTATATCCTCCTTGGTCTTTAATTAGACAACTCCCACACAACTTGCTTTAAGCACTGAATGTATTTATACTCTAATTTTAAATGTAGGTAGGAGGTTGCTTTAATTTGAGAAGATTTGTTGTTTCTATTGCATATGGCAGGGTGTGCCACTAGCCTCTTAAATACTTTAAATGTTAAAGTTTTATGGTGCTTTGTAACGTATGTTAAACCTAGTGTTTCTTAGTTGTTCTATACTGTCGTCCTACAAAGCTTATCAATCCCTAACTATTGTAAACGTGTTATTACTCTTATCAGTTGCCAGGTAGGGCAACTACATGGCTTTAGAAGTGGAAAGCAGATGGCTGAAGGTGTTAAACAGTTTTGAGGCAACATGTAGCTTGTACAGGCCATTTAATGTACAACCCAACAGTATACATCATATTAGAGAGAGAATCTTCACAAATATATTGTATCACTATACATGTTGTTGGAAGATATCTAAATGGAGCTATTTTCATATTTACGAGATTGCAGTTGTGTGTTTATTTGATATTTAATCAATCGCTGTCTATATTCAATTGAATATATTTAGATCATATTATAACAGTTGTCTTCTATATGAGACAATATTCCATTTTTTTTGGTGTAATTTTCCAGTGATTTTTGGCATGTGATAATAAAATATGGAAGGAAATATATTGTGTGAGTGCATGCAATCTCCCCATTTTCATGTGTATGGGGATCCCTTAACTGTCACACTATCAAATGAATAATAATCAGAAGCTTATTTTATATTAATATGAATATCTGATATTTGTCCTCTTTCACAGGGTGTATATTTTACAGAAGAGTGTGTTGCTGATGTGAAGATGGAGGACCAGGCTGTGGAGCTCTGAGCCTCCCATGGCTGTCAGCACCATGGACTCGGAGTCATCCAGGACCCCTCAGCCTGCGCCCGCCCTGACAAAAGGAAGCTACTCCCTGCTGTCCGCTCGAGCTCTGGGTGCCAGGCTGGGCACCCAAGGGAAACACTATTTTTGCGGCTCGGTTGCAGCTTTTACCAACATCGTGGTGACTTTCCCCATCCAGAAGGTGCTGTTCCGCCAACAGTTACACGGTGTGTTGGCCACTGAGGCGGTGCAGCAGCTGCAGAGGGATGGGCTGAGAAATCTGTATCGGGGTCTGCTGCCCCCGCTGCTCCAGAAGAGCACTACAGTGGCCATCATGTTTGGCCTGTACGAGGACTTCTCTAGAGTCTTACTAGACCGGGCCGCTGGCAGCGGTATACCGGAGCTGGCAACCCGGAGCTTTGCTGCAGCGTTGGCAGGAACCGCAGAGGCCGTCCTGACGCCGTTTGAGCGTGTGCAGACTCTTTTACAAGACCATCGTCACCACGGGCGCTTCAAAAACACAGTCCACACCTTCCGGACACTAGTGACTGAGCATGGTGTCAGAGAGTGCTACCGTGGCCTGATGCCTATACTTATTCGTAACGGCCCCAGCAATGTGCTCTTCTTCGGGCTCCGTGGGCCCATCAAGGAGCAGCTCCCAGAAGTCGATAGCCGGGCAGGTCACATGGCAAGTGATTTTGTATGTGGAGGGTTGTTGGGGGCAGCCCTTGGCATTATGTTCTATCCCTTAAATGTGGTCAAGTCCAGGGCCCAGTCTCAGGTGGGTGGAGCCTTCCAGCCTTGCAGGCAGGTGCTGCTAACAGTGTGGAGAGAAAGGGGCGGCAGTGTTGCCATGCTCTTCAGAGGGGCCACTCTCAACTACCACCGTTCACTGCTCTCCTGGGGGATCATTAATGCCACCTATGAGCTGCTGCTGAAGGAGCTGTCATAATAGAGATATAGAGATATAGAGATATAGACAGCGAGAGAAAGCATTCAAAGGGAAAAACCTGTGTAAAGTGTGAGAGTTATTTGTTGAGAAGAAAGGAAACCGTCAAGTAAAGCCGATGTACTTGCTGTCTGGCAGCATTTTTTGGGGGCACACAGACTGAAAGACTGAAGCATAGTTGCACTTCTAACAGGGGCCAACAGTCAGTGTAAGATAACCCACCTGCCACATGCCATGACTATTTACTGTTGTCAGTATTTAAAACAAGACACGAGCTTTAGCCTATACAAACTTGTGCCAGGGTCCAATTAAAATGCCCTCGTTTGCTCTCTGTACAAACATGTTGTTGAGCAAACAACATTTTAGCGCTTTTTTCCCACAGTTTCAAGCAAAAGTTAGTTCAATAGATTAACTGTTTCGTCGTATGTGCTGTGCTGCTTTGTGGACAACATGCGTCTGTTTGTTTGACCAAGAGTATTTCCTCTGTCAGGCTGCTTTCTGCTCCTTAAATCAAACACTTTTGTACTTTGACAACGGAAATACCCCAAGATGTTCTGGCAAGAAGAGTATAAAAAAATATTGAGTTGGCTGTATTTCTATTTGTGCTCCATTAAACTATTCAGCCTATATAATTATCATATGATCAAAAATTTATCATTTCAGAAATTGTTGAAATAAGTGTGAGTGATGTATGTTCTTGGAAATACTGTCAGGCTTTTTTAAACAGTTCCTCCTTTTACACATGATTTTTGTTTTGTTTGCCGATTCAAAATGTAATGTTCTTTCAGGCACAATTAGTCTTTGTTTGATTCATAAAGTGCTCCTGGCATGTGTTGTTTGAGTTTTCAGAAGTGCCCGTTGATGTCAGTAAAACACAGTTACACCCAGATCTTGTCTTGTTTGTATAATTACAAAGGAAACCTGTGTTCAATCTTCACACCACAGAACATGTTTGTTTTTATTTTATTTTAATTTTACAAAACCTTTGCAGTTCCAGAAGAATACCTTTTGAAATGAATTTCACATTTTCTGCATTTGTTAATTTTTGGGCATTTATTTTGTTCATTGATTTTTGAAAGTAGTGCTCTTAAATCTTTTTTTCCTTTTTTATAAACTTCAAATATCACCTTTTTATACATGTAACCTCCCTCTTTCCCCTCTTTTTAAATCTTTCTTCTCTCACGCTTGCTCTCCTCTCTGTCTGTAACATCTGTTGACATAATGGGCTCAGATTTCAAGCTTGAGTAGACGCTGTCACCATGCAGCAGCTCTCGCTGGGTACGTCAGCCCGAAGAGGAAAGGCATGCTGCCTGGACATTGAGTGAGAGAGAGACTGAACTGAGTAATGGTGCTGAGAGAAGACTGAGGCAGAGGGTCATGTTGAGTGGCACAAAAAGCTCAAGCTGCCGTGTAAATGGATCACTTGGCCTATTTCTCCAATCCTTTTCATTCTCACTTTCCACAGTGTGCTGTTTCCTGAGCATCTTTCTGGGATTTTCCAGGGCTTTCTGTTCAATAGTAAGACTTGAATTATCTCCTGAAAGTGGGACACCTTCATTAATGTTAAATAATGCTGTTTATAATTGCTAACTTTTCTGTAGCACGAGTCACCAAATCACTATGAAAACATAAAATGACTAATTGCAACCAAATGAAAGGTTTAAACAATCTATTAAACGAGTTGACAGTGAACACGTCTGTTATGTGTGCTGAGATACATGACGTGTTTTTCTCCAGAGAATAGGCATATACGTATGGTTTACTCGTGTAATAGAGGCACCTTCTGACACTGAACGGCTTCTTTATGCTTTATGTCCACGGTGCCATCCTCAAAGTGACTCATACCGTGTGCACTAAATCCCTTCTTCATAATCAATCATACGAACGGCATTACCAGTACAATAGAGTTTGGTAGTCAAGCTGAACAGACCTGACACTGGATCAAAATGAAGGATGAGGCAAACACTCCAGTACACTCTTTAGTTCAACACCTCTATCTGTCATTTCTGTCACTTTCTTGACTATAGAAATAGCTCTCACAGCAGGTCTACACTTCCAGACCGTGTTTTATTTTTTACATGCGACTTTTCTAGATTACTGTGTCAAGAAGTCAGACTGCGGATAGTGATCAGATTAAGGGCAATCTGACATGGGGACTTTGGATCAGAGAGGGTTGAGCTGATAGAAAACCGCCCAGCTCTTTGGATGTTGCCTTTCCTTTTAGCAAATGTCTGTCTGACTATGATCTTAAATGAAATCTTACAGTCTTCCACTCAAAATTCATTCATATTTAAGAAAGTATTTTAAAAATAGAAGTGAAAATGTTGCACTCTAGCTCTGAATAATTTAAGAGAAATTCACAGTACCAAAAGAGAAAAAGTAGGCCTAGGTGCTCCCATACATTAGAAAACACTGCATTTCCAGGTAGTATAACTCAATGGTTGAAAATAAATCCGTCAGTAATCCTCATTAGCAGTATTAGTAGTCCAGTGATGGTATAAATACAACGGCTGTTTAGACCGAGAGGTGTTTTTCCTGTTGTTAAAAGCCAGGATGTTAAATTGGATGTCTTATGACCTGATTTCAAGTTTAATATTTAGGGAGGGAGCTTTGAAGAACTCCAAGTTGTAACATGACATGAGTTGATAACTTGTATAGACAAAACCCAGACATTCAACTTCATTAAAGTCAATGTGTAATTTATTCCCAAACAATACATTTCTTGGTACATAGACTTTATTGTACGTGGGTACGGAAAAGTGACTGCTCATGTAGAAACACAATGTCCTCTTTTAAAATGAAACGCGTTAGACAGTTTTACCATACAGGAACAAAACAAGTAGGTGACGCAGGCACTCTTTACGGTTCGGGCCTGCTTGATGGACAACTACAGATGCTTTTGATATTAGTGCTGTGATGGACACTGGTGCTGGACCTCTGTGGCGAGTGGAAGCGCTGACATCTCACACAAAAGACCTGCCTTCTTATTTTCAAGCATAGCCACGTTTACAAAAAGTCTCTCAGTCACCTATTTGGATATGAAATATACCGACTATCTCCTCACCAGCTGTCTCTGAACATTTACGCAGTCTTTTATTTGGCTAATCCCCTTATCATATTTGTATAAGCATCTGCTTAAGAACCCTCTTGTTGTCTTAGTTGGCTCCAATAAATTGGACAAATCATCAAATGAGTTGGCATCAAGTGACATGAACAAGCCTTTTAGTGAACACTACATCAGCAAACTGATCGAGCAATGTAATCCATTTACTGACAATTCACAGACATCAGTATAGACAGGAGTCTTTATATTGACAAATGCTAATTCCATGCAACTTTGCACCATGTTGCAATCCATAATGCAGTAGGATTTCCTGAAACACGACAAAGCCAACGTTGCAAACAAAGAATGCATCCATTATATTCAGACAAACATAATGCAACTATTGTTGTTTTTAAGTTAGCACAAAGAAACAAGAATGCAGTATGTGGGGGGTGGGGGGGGTTTATGTTTGCATAGCCATAAACTAAGGTAGAGACGGAATAGGACACAGAGATATAGATGTACAGTATATCTACAGTTCTGACCCCAGCATACAGCAGTCAGTCCATCTGTCAGTCAGCAATGTTATTAGTGTGGTGGTGCACCCATGGAGGAAACCGTAGTGGGGAACAGTAGTGGCTCACTGTTTTAAGACTTTGGATCTTTGCTACATCTGGACATAGTTTAACAGTCACCCTTGTGCCTAGTAAAAACTACATAAATAAGGTCCCCTGTTTTGCTTCCTAGGCTCATCCACACATTCCCAGAAAATATATATGTCATGTCCTTTGGATGAAAACTAGATTAATGTTATATTACTGCATATGTTGGGGTAATGGGAGTATGTCCAAGATCCATTCACTCAGTCAGCCAGGGCCAGGGAAAGGGTAGAAAAAACACTTTACACACGGGTATGTGTCTCATAAAAAGGTGCAATCTGTAACAGTCAAAAGTGCTCTCCCTGCTTTGTAATGGTATAGTTTTGTATCCCATTCATATGTAACTATAGTTTTGAAAAACTAAATTGTTAAAAAGGTGCACATACAAAACAAATCAGTTAATACCTGTATTTTGCAAGTGTGATAAGTATATATGTTTTGTTTGTCAGTAAAACGTACTGCTATACTAAACTTGAAAAATGACAATTTACAGATTACACCTTGTGGAGTGGAGAAACCTTTAAAGCAGCAAAAGATAACATAATACTGTCTCAAAGAGAAGGACAATTCAAAATTCCAGTGACATCCATAGTTTTTTTTTCCACCGGAGACCTGAACATCACAGACCATGGTGCAAATATTGTAAAAATAAATACATAAATACATACATGGGTAATCCATCCTTACATACATACACATATCGTATCATAAAATAAGAGAATTATAAGATAATTATAAAATTCATAATGTACAAATGCATAGTCCATATGCGTCCAAGAAGAGGCCAAGCAACAATGTTTTCTCTCTTTGTTTACAGTTTTCTTTGACGATGCGTGTTTTCCATGTGAGTTTGAGTATTGTAGGTTAGAGATTGTGTGCTGTGGTGTGCATGGCACTTACTGTACAAGAACATAGGGGTTACACACCACATCGCTCTGTGCTGTTTCCTCTTGGCTCGCCTATAGAGTTAGTGGGTTATTAGTGGGTAAAAGTTCACAGGTCAAAAATTGAGAGGTACGTGTCCAGGCGTGTCCGCTGTGTCTGGTGTGCGTGTCCGGAAGAGCTGTGTGAGTGCAAAAACGGACGAGATGAGAACAGTGCAGCGTTTGGCTAGTAGCCTCACCCCGTCACTCTCCCCTTGACCCTGTCCAGATCCATTGTGGCCCCCACTCTTACCCCCAACCCCAGACCCAGTTCCAGCTGTCTCAACAGCCCCAACAAACTCTCTATATAGACCCACTATCTCTTTCAGCTTGTCCATGGCCTCCTGGCTGTCATCATCCTCATCCCCGTGGCCCAGGCTGGCGTTATGGCAGAGCTCACAACCAGGGCAAGGGTTTGTTCGCAGGCAGGCTGCTGACAACTGAACCAGGGCGCTGAAACTGTTAGATAAGGAACGTAGGGCTTCATCAGGAGCCCAGCCAACACGTGTGGCCCGCTGACAGCCAGATGCCAATCGCCGAGCCTCCGCCTGGAGTAGATTCCTCTCGGCCTCTGTCATGGCGGCTGTGCTTGACCCAGAACAATTTGGGTCCGGTACTGGGGTAGTTCTGCCTTCAGTACCATTGTGATTAAGGTCCGGCCCTAAATTTAGGCCTGTTATATCCTGCTTTGAGTCTAGAACAGTTTGTTCGGGTTGTTCCAGTTCTCCCCTCTCTAAGACCAGAAGGAGTTGGTCTATATCTTGACGTAAGGAGGCAAAACCTCCCTTGAGCCCACCATAGTTTTTGTTGGTAAGCGTATGAAGAGGTCCAGTAAATGAGTTTGTGGGGGAAACCGGTCGTGAAACTAGGGGACTGATTTCAGAGGAGGCAGTGGAGAAAGTAGAGAGCGGGCGTGGGTTGTCCCTCAGCAGCGACAGAATATTGGGCTTTGGAGAGGGTGGTGTTGGAGGAGAGACCGTTGGGGGTCGGGCAGGTTTAGGGCGCGTGCGGCGGGAGAACTCGTAAACGGTTAGCTCCTCGTCAAAGCTTATACTATCCTCAGTTTCTCCACTGAAACAGTTGGCGTAAACGGTTCGGCAGCCACAAGCCTCGCGGTGCTGCTGTGGGGGGGTGGTGTCAGCTTGTGAGGATGTTGGCGAGTCCCCTCCAATTTGCATGCTGGACACACCTCCTAACCCGACTGCTGAGTGGGACCGTGACTGAGGCTGCTCCGATGATACACTGCCACTGTGCAAACTATTCCCTTTGAGGGTCAGGTTAGGGTGGGAGCCATTTGTCCCGTTGGCCTTTTTCATGTGTGAGGTCACGTCCTGGGCCTCTTTGATGGTGGCTATGACAACCTCAGCTCCGTCCTCCAAAATGTTCCTTCGTACTTCTAGCTTTGAGCTCACTGCTTCTTTTTCCTTGACTGGGGTCCTGTTTAAGTCTGATAAACCGCTGGCTACAGACAAGCCAGAACCAAATCCAGATGTATCTCCATTGATGGAGCTGGTAGAGGGATAGTCAAGAGTTCCCAAAATCTCCTGGGAACGGGTCATGTACCAAGGTAGAGCCTGGATCTTCCCCCTCAGCGCAGAAGCTGGCAGTCTGCCTCCCAGGCTGGAAGAGCTGGTCCTCAGGTCTGATCCTGATCCAGATCTGCCAGGCTCTCTGCTTTCAAGGCCCCCAACACCTGTGGAGTTGGTGGAAGTGAGCGAGGTGGTAAGGGGGGGAGGTGTATCTGTGTTTTTCGGTGACAAGCTTTCATGACTCAGAGAGACCCTCTTGGATCCCGACTGGACGCTGCCATTGCGGCTGCTCCAAGGGTGGATCCCATTTTGCGGGCTAACGCTGTCCTTAAAGATCCCTTTGGATGGATCAGTTGGGGAGACAGGAGAGCTAGCCGGTAATGATAAGGGGTGAAGATTGGTGGGAGTAGTGGGTTTGGGGGGCACTGGAGGGGGAATGGATGGCTTTGTACCTGAATTAGAGCGAGGGATCAGGGGAAGGTTTGGTGGCTTTTTCATGGGTACAGCAGCCCCATTGATCTTCCCTTCAACTTTAGTTTCTTTTTCATCAGACATGAATGCTTTGTCATTGGAAACAACATGCGCTCCATTCTCCTGCGTGAGGTCTTTATTCTTTTTTGGGCCGTTTTCTTGCCTCTTAGTGTTTTCCTCAGTTTGCAGTGCTGTAATGGGTAGTGGTTGCCTGCTGCAACGCACTGCTGTAATCAGGGCTGATGTGAGAGGCAGTCCACCTGCACCGGATGTAACAGACTTGAACTCCATGGTGTCTGGCTCCATTTCCAAAAGTTCAGATGACAAACGTCCAGAGGAATCTCCATTGCAGTGGGCATATGATCTCCCATGCTGGGGGGATTTGGGAGGAATGGTCTGAGGTTTGGGAGGCAGCTGGGGCTTAGGTGCCAATAGTGGTTTGACCTTAACTTCAGGTTTTTGAGATGGCTTTGGGGGACTGGGCTGTCGGTTAGTAAGTGCATCTGCAGGGCCTTTAGGTGTCTCCACTTCTCGTTTGATTTGAGAGGATTTTCCTTTATTTTCAATGGGGGAGGATGGCTCTTTCCCCGGGACAGCTAGAGGACCATTCCAGCCTCCACTCAACCGATTAGCATTCCGCCGGTCAGCCAGCTCAGCGTCTGTGAGAGAGAAACAAATCAAAAGGACAGGAAGGTAAGAGAAGGGCATCAGTGAATTTATACCTCCTTTAATTACATGAATGTCTCATGTTGCCTTCATATACGATACCCTAACATACCCTTTTAGACAAAGTACCTTCACAAAATGTTGCAAAGACAGAATGTTTAATTAATCTGCAAAGTCATACAAACATGCTGTGAACTCACCTGATATATCAGGAACTGGAGGAGTAAACCTCTCCTGTGCATCAAAAAACTCATCTTCAGACTCTGAGACAGCCTCTTTGCCCAAAAGAGCTGGTTTGGGATTGGGTGAAGGCGTCAGGAATAGACCCTCTTCGTCTTTGGAGAGGCGGTGCTCAGCCTCTCTTTCTTTGTCCGAAGGAATTGAACTCGTCCTTATTGGGACTTTGGGAGGGGTCTTCTTCTTTCTTTTAATGGGTGATCTGTCAAAGGGTATGCTGTCAATCATTCTTAAATCTCTTGAACTAGGAATCTTAGAAATGCGTCTTAATCCTCCCAATCCTAGCTCTTCCTCCTCCTCCTCCTCATCATCATCATTATCATCACTAGTCGCCTCGGGTGGGCTGGGGAGGAAATCTGCCTTGGAGAGCTCAGCGAAGCAAAGGCAGGAGTTGTCATTGCCACGGTAATTGAGGTTGGTGGGCCGCAAGGGCCCTTGATGGCGTTTTGGCTCCAGGAGGTAGGGGTGGTGGACGTCCAAGCTGGGTAGATCTTCGCTTGTGCGTGTTCCCCGTTGTGCATCCAGACGAG
The DNA here is from genome assembly GCF_949606895.1 of Notothenia rossii. Lineage (NCBI taxonomy): Eukaryota > Metazoa > Chordata > Actinopteri > Perciformes > Nototheniidae > Notothenia > Notothenia rossii. The sequence continues at coordinate 74,883,979 of NC_136901.1, read as the reverse complement.
CCGGGGCTTTGGCTGAGGCGCTGCTCTCCTCCAGCGCAGCACTGATGGAGCCACTGGACAAGCTGGAGAAGCTGCTGGTGACCCGGGGGTCCGTGTGGTACCAGTTGGTCTCCCTGTTAATTTCTTCATCCATAACACTAAATGTACGCAGACCGCTTCCTGTTGCTCCTTCTTCCTCTTCACCCTCATTTTCCATACTTTCTGTAGTCACTATTATCTTCACTTCCTGTTTGCCTTTGTGGTCCTCTCTCTCTTTCCTTTCTTCCTCTCTCCTCTTCTCTTCCTCCTCTCGCCTCCTCTCTTCCCAGTCCTGACTTGCTGGGTCTGGCCGTTTGTAATTCTGAGAATCCATTGGGTCGTCCTCATCTGTCGAGTCATCTGAGTCACTGCAGCACCGAGACACATAACCTAATAAAACCAGAAAAAGACATGTTAGTAAGAGAATAATACGTTTGAAAATATTATGATATTATATTACGTGGCAGGCTTTTTTAACGGTACCCGTACTGGCTGGTGACATCACTATGTGATGTGAGAATTATCTATGAAATGGCCAAGCCCAAAACTAGATTTTTTTAAAAGTGAAACAGTTTGTGCTCACTTGTTAGGGACTCATAGCACACGCCCTGTATTTCGGCGAACCTCCCACACACACCTTCTTCAGCAGGAATTCGGTGCACCCTCACTTTTGGGCGCCCCAGACGGAAGACATTGACACTGGGATCCACAAGGAGTTTGCAGTAGCCTCCTAGCAGACACCCTAAGTCTTTGGCTGCCAGAGAGTCCATCAATAAGGCAAATGGCTGCAAGGGGGAGGGCATTGCAGAAGATAAGGTCAAGTGATTAAGAGGGTAAGGAACAAAAGGCAATGGAAGGGGGAGAAAGAGGGAGAGAGAGTCACCTTTGAGTCCAATGAATTTGCTTTATAAAGCTAGCACTTCGGCTGCATTCTGTTGGTGTATTGAAGGAGAAATGCTTGACCTATATTGTGTGTGGTGAGTCCTTTTTGTGTATCTGTGTCAGTGTGTGAATTCCTACATGTTTATGAATAATAGAGTCTGCAGTGTCTTCCTCACCTTCATGTCGTGCAGTGAGATGCGCAGTAGGCTGACTTTGTCCGACTCCGACAGCAGCTCCACTCGGCTGATGCTGCTGAACTCCACCAGCGTAGAGATCATGTTGAGCTTGTGGTTGATTACCTGACTCATCCCATACTTGGCTCCCACCAGCAGGCTGACCAACACCTCCCTGTCCTGAAGCTGAGGGTGGATGACAGTGAGTATGTTACATAATGAGACACGACAGAGAAATAAAAAGGAAGCGGTAGAATACGGAGGAAAAATGAAGAGATGCAAATATATGAAAGATAACATAGTATCATATAATAATAATCAAGGTGTAAATATATCCCTTTACAAACAGACCACCAGCTGATATTCTCTTACCATCATCGTAGCTGTGTAGGACCGTCCCCCATATGAAATGAGCTCTCCCAGCTGAGTGAGGTAGGCCAACCGAGCCTGACTCGCAGAAATGACCTAAAACACAGCAGTGAGCAAAGAAGAAGAAAGAGGAATGACAGTGAGGCAGAGAGCAAGGAAACGAAAACCATGGGGGGCTGTTACGGAAGACTCGCTGACCAAAACTATTTCCTTCACAGGGAATATGTTCCACTTATTCCCGCATAAACATTACCCAGGCCTTAGATCTAATATTCGTGTTCACCCTCCTAGCAAAGGTCTAACCTACAACCAACCTGTAGTCACTTTACCACCACAGCCCACCACGCATGAGTCTGTATCTACCTTCTGACGCGGCTCGAGCAGGGCCTGGATCTTTTTGAGGTGATAGCTGATGGCTTTCCTCAGGTCCTTCTCCCTCATGTTGCTCAGCAGTGTGGGAGAGATGAAGCTTTCCATGCCAAACTCCCTCCTGTCACCAGCACACACACAGGAATATAAAACACACCTATAATGAAGAACTCTGTAGCCTCCTGGAATTTAACATGAAACTGAACTACAGTACCTATATGCACTTGCTTTATTTGACCCAAAACCACTTAATATTGGTGCAAAATGTGAAGCGGAGGGAGGCTGGGACTCTAAAGCAAATGTAGAACTGTAGGATATGTATGAAACACGCAGTATGACATAGCTAAGGGCCTCATAATATAGCTGGCCTATGTGTTTTGATACATTTTACCATCACAGAGAGTATCTTTAGTTTCTATTTCCCCAGCCCAACAACCTTATAACAGGACACAGATTTGAAGTATGTTGTTCTCAGCAATTTCCCAAGGCCAAGGTTCATTGTATGTTTCCCGGGGCCATATGTAGAAAACCCTCACCTATAGCTTGACTTTGCCCCTAAAATGTGTGAGCAATGTAACATTCAGTAACTTGTATACACACACACACACACACACACACACACACACACACACACACACACACACACACACACACACACACACACACACACACACACACACACACACACACACAACACACACACACTATATTGTGGAGAATATACAGTCTGAGGTCTTATCTCAGAGGTAATCAGTTAGCAGACCTTGCAGCATGTAATATCTGTAGTTATTGTTTTCCTTTTCTTTCGCGTCAGTGCGTCAGTGGGAAATGGATTTGTGTTGCCTTGGTTTTGTGAAGTTATAGCTTTTCAAATGTGAAAAAAAGACAGAAAGAAGGAAAATTGGAACACCCAAAGAGAAACGTTTGGTCCCCACAAGAATCTAGTCACATTAATAGATTTGGCTTTCAGAGTGGACCTTAACCTGTCACAAATTAGGATTCCCTCCAGTGTGACCCTTAAAAGACAAGCAAAAACAAATGCACATGACTCACGTAATGCTCTTGATGGAGGCCCTGGTCTGTCCACAGCTGTCCAGCCTCTCGTGCATGTGCAGGGCAGCAAGCCGGAGTGCAGTGTTGCATTTCATCTCGACTGCAAAACGCTCCCGCAGCACGTCACCGACACTCTAGAAACACACACAGTCCCAGCATGATGAACACATGCACATTACTGATAACATACCAGTGTGGAACTTAATATAACACCTTCTTTTCATATTTACTCTTTTGACATAACAGCACAGAGATTGCAAAATACACAGCTTGTGAGAATCATTCAAAGTAAACCAACACTGGGACATCCAAAGTGCCACTCATAAGTACAGCACAAACAAACACAGCAGAAGACAAAGACTCCTCACAGAACAATACATCAACTTGACATAAGTGGCACTCCCAAGGCTTTATTGTGCAACATGAAAATGCAAAGACAAACTGTGGATTTAAAGATTTTAATCCAGGGTTTCAATTAAATCCTGAAGCTGTGCTTTATCACAGCATATATACACATATTAGATTACCACAGGTTTGAACTAATATGATCAAGACAAAAGGAGCAGATTTTGGGCAAATTGCCAGATTTATTTAATACAAATTAAATGATTACAATTAGCATATTAGCATAAACATTTTAACCTGGTTTCCATATGGATTTTAAAGAGAAAGTGTTATTTAATATTGTAGTTATTGCCTGTACAGGACTTTGGTCAACTGAAGGTTGTTTTAAATGTGCTATATAAATAAATAAAGATTGAGAATGAGATTGAGAAAGGGGTCCTCTGAAGGAACAACACAAAGTCTTTAAGATTGACAAAAGGATTCTGTGAGACGGAGGGAAATGAGCCTACCTGTAAAAAGAGGTACTCAAAAGTAGAGGGGTCATCCTGCAGCAGCTCCATGGGGTCCTTGGGGATAAAACTCACCCTGAACAGACATCTGTAGTCATGGGAGTCTTTTTTCTGCACCACCTGGGGAGGAAACAAAAAAATAGAGGTAAATTAATTAAACTTATTATGAACCACCATCTTAAACTACTGTGTGTGTTTGTGTGGATTTGTGTACCCCCACCTTCTGTATGAGCTCGTCTTCGTGCAGCAGCAGTAGTTTGGTGATGCTGTACTGTTGCTCTAGTATCAAGGCAAAATACTCGATGGCCCGGAGGGACAGTTTATCCTTCAGAGTCAGCACAATGTCCTGGAACGGTGGAAAAACAACAGTTCAGACCCCCTTAGACAAACATGGTATATCACAGCCTGCTGATGGCAGATGGTCAAATCTGATCCCCCCCCTCTCAATTCCCTCTGGCTAGGAATACAAATTGTTATAGAAAACAGGCTTTAATAATAATAATAATAATAATAATAATACTACTCATAATAATGTGCTTATGAAAACGAAATCACAGTGGGGTTTAGTTACTGACTCACTGATCTCTTATCAAATGATGATGATTGTATACTGTTCCCCCAAACTACTGTTCTGCCCTCCTAACAAACACATGCGCTCTGGCTCACGACACACTCTTCCCCTCTCTTTATATGTTTCATAACGTCCTCCTCCAGAAGCAATATCATTTTGTTTTGTATTTTAACTCCTACATGTAAAACCTACCCACACTTCAACACCTTTGGGGCAATAACTGTAAAACGTGTGGTGTGCTTAATTACGATACACACCCACTAGTTTCTAGTCTTTCCCAACTAGAATCACTGTTTGGTCTCATAATCATTACTGTATGTAAAACTGAGGGGGCCAATGATTAAAACACTAACGTAGGCAGCACAGAACACGATTAATCCATCTATACTCTTTCATTTCAATCTTGGGTCTTACTTTTGTTACAGTAAGTACGGTAGGTATATTCAGCTTGGTATAGGTTTAGTCCTACTAATGAACACATTAAACGTGGCTTTTCATTGGCTTTCAGCAGGTGCACTGGTATTGACAAACACGTCAGCCGCCAAAGAATAATGCTGCTTCGTCAGGAGACTGCCAATAGCGAGATGCATCATCTAATTACCCTTGCCATTTCATATTCATGTGAGGTGAGTCAGTTCGTAGCAGTTTTGGCCTTTAAATGAGTTAAATGTGGATCTGTTTTAGTTTAGACCCTTTTGCGAAACATCCCAATATTGAGTTATGGTTGTGGGTCGATTTGGGTTCATTTCAATATCTACAGTCTGTTTAATACACACCTTGACAGTAGTGCTGTTGTCAAACTTGAAGGCCTTGGTCTGCCCGTTCTCTAAATAGACTTTTAGGACATTGGGCAGGAAGAGAAGAGAGTTCCCCTGATGGAGAGAAGTGAGAGAAATCATTGTGGTTAGACAGGAATCAATATCAAACGTAAAATACAAAAATAAAGCATGGCATATTAGAAAACAAGTCTGTGTAATGGCTGATTAAAACTATATAGATCCAGATATGAGTCATTCATCGTTGTCTCAGACAATCCTTGATGCTGTGTCATGTAAGGTTTCTTCACCTGAGTGTGCCCGTTGACCACCACCTCTTCTGCAAAGCGCACTTTGACTGGATTACTCCTCAGACGAGCTCTCTTCTCTGCCGACATGATGGATGACTTGGGATTCTGCAACACGAAACCACGCAACAACGCCATTATATGGGACCACAGACCAAGTAACACACACTTATATATTTCAAATAAGACGCAAGCGGTCCTCACACACTTATTAACATTAGCACATTACAATCTTAATATAGAGTGCAGGCAGTACATGGGTTTAAAGTCAC
>NC_136901.1:74785855-74875855 GCF_949606895.1 Notothenia rossii | reverse complement strand
AGAGAGAGAGAGAGAGAGAGAGAGAGAGAGAGAGGGTAAATCTTGCTGTACGCGGTGCACTGTTGCATAAAGCAGGCGGACCATTTGAAGAGGAAGCAGGAAAATAAATTGCAGTTGTCCACCCAGACAAACATGTTAGACACACACACACACACACACACACACAAACACACACACACACACACACACAAACACACACACACACACATACACACACACACACACACACACACACACACACACACACGCACACACACACACACACAGCATCATCACCACACATCCCATGTACCTGGGGCGACGTCCCTGACCAGCAGGGGTGCGTTTGTGGTGAGGATGAAGCCATGGCCGGTGCTGCTGTCCAGGACGGGGTCCCTGGTAATCTGCAGCGTCAGTTTGGCCACGTAGTTCTGATTGGACAGACTGTTGGAGCGCTGTGACCTCCCATCGCCGAGCAACCGCTCCCTGAGGGGGTCAAACAGGGTTATCTATCTGGACCATAGACTGTATATATACAGTAGGTCTTGACACTACAACTCACTGCTGTGGCCCTGTGCACTGTCCACTTCCGTGACTTTGTACAACAGATTTTACTAAACTCAAAATTCATTTCACATATCAAGAACATCTCACATATGTTTTTACAGAGACTTTATAGCTTCAAATTATTAAGGTCAATCTTCAAAGTGACATATTTCAGTAGTTTATTTTGTTCGTGAAAAGGAGTGTACACCCACTATAACAGCTTATTTGGCTCCGCAATGCTCTGAGCTAAATGCTAAAGAAAGCATACTAACATGCTCACAAAGGCAATGCTAATATGCTTGTAAACCAGGCACAATGTGTACCATGTTTACCATCATAGATTAGCATGTTAGCATGCTCACATTTGCCAAATAGCTGATGGGAATATCATTACTGTACAGCTGTATTTAAATTGACCTTATAATGATACTGCATCAAACTTTAAAATATCAAATGCAAATTATCATCCAGAGACCTTTAATCTCTAGCCATGTGGTTGGGAACCAGAGAAAAGAGGTCATTTGTATGTAAACTGCTATACATTATCCGTTGAAATGCACCCTGGGACACACATAATCTGTATGTCATGTTTAAATCATCCTCTCCCTAAAGCCTGCTGTCCAGTCCTGTGTGTGACATTTTGAGACTTTTCCCCAGAACGACAAACAGGGAGTTTACTGGACTTCCTCTGCACTGCCTCCTCTGCTGAGAAACAGAAACCATTTGGCCGACAACAAGGGAATAAAGGGCTCTTGAAAGCATATTTGTGGTCAAGTGGGCTGTGTTTATGTTTGACAGAGGGACATGAACCCAGCTATGTGTTATGCATCTGACTGTGGGTGTGTGGAGGGGATCTGGTGTGTGTGGTTATAACAGGTTAGGAATCATATTTGTACTCAGATTTAGACACGTTCTTCTCCTCTACGGAGATATTTTTATAACAGTACATGTTCTTGTATCCGAACATTTTGGTAGCTACATTTATATCTGAAATGATATATAGCAACCTCCCACACTTCTTCTCCACTACACAATCTGGCAGCAGGCCCAGAAGTGGATGATGCTGTTTACTCCCCTCTCTGTCACAAACTTGATTGTCTATTTTTCACTATACAAGTTATTTAGTTGTTGTTGCCGCAGTGGTTGTTTGGAGCCCGGCATTTGTTGCTCCTATTGGCTGTGTGGTGCCAACATTTTCTACTGCATAATTAGTTGTTTTCCCTTCAAAATCCTCTCTATTTTCCCACTCAGATGCAAAAATGTGAATCTTTGTATTCCCATTGATTCCTCAAGAAATATTTTCTGAACTTTGAGCGTTGTTTTACCTGCTGAGCGATTCTCGGGTACGTCGTATTATCGTTCCCACCACCTGCTGCACCCGACTGGCCCTCCGAGCTGGAGACCTGCTCCTACATCGCTCTTTTTCCTCCATTTATCTGAGGAGACAAAGAGTGAAAAGCACATGAGGCCCAGACATAATCCAAACAAGCAGAACAGAGACAGAGAGGAAATGAAAATGAAAGTATTTAGAGGGAGAAAACAGCTGTATAGCTCTCCCTTGTTGGGCTTGTTGATCAGAATTAGGCTTCGGCTTAATTTGCATTTCCTCTGCTCTGCTTTAATATTCAGCGCATGAAGCCCGCTTGAATGAGATGAATAATCAGATATGTGAACAGAGCAGGAAAGGCTGAATGAGAAAAAAGAGAGAGGTGGAGTGTAGTCAGCATGCACAACAACACATGTCACACACATTTGCATACATGAATCTCAACAACAACCGCACCATCGCACATTGAAACCGGATTCCCAAAGTATTGTTCATTTCAATGTACAAGTTCACTACGAATCTGCAGCTGTGCACTTTCTGCTTCTCCTGCCCTTTACACACGGGGGTGTTTGGGACATCATGAAGAATTGAGGGCTCAGTCAAATCCCAGGGAGGCAAAGCTGGTCCGCATTGAATCCTTACCAAATCTCAAGAGTTACGACTCCCATCGACTGGGTTTTGTTTCTGTCAGCCAATCAATACGCTGGCATTGAGCTTGTAGCCTCTGATAATACAACCACAGGGTTTATGATCTATGGCTGAACATATCCTCTATAAGGGGTGCTGCCTTAATTATGTTCATGTTTCTATTTGTTTTGGGGCATTACGATAATTAGATATTGTTTTGTATTGAGATGTACTTCGTCTGCTGTTCACAGCTGTGAATCGGAGTATTTGGCAGGGACGAAGTATTTTGGCACGGACGGAAAAGAGTAGCGACCAAAACCTGATCAATACAGCTAATGATGACGAATGTGCTCCTGAAATGTAATGATCCGTAGCTTGGCCTCCACATCTAGCTGCGGAGAGCCTATAATTTAATCAGCTCTCTGAATTATGGACCAAACAAATACTTGAATATCTCAAACGTTTTCTGACCACGTACCACACCTATATGAGGCATTTTCAAACAGTGTGTAAGACACTGCATTGCAATCAATACAGAGGACTTCTGTGAGTAAAAACGTTATTATGAGATCAAATGCAAATTGGATTTGTCTTTTGATATCTCCAAGCATCCACAACAGAGTTCAGCTAGTCTCTGGTGGAGCTGATTGCAGGCCAGTGTTCACGACTCCGTCTGCAGTAGTGAAGCAGTGTAGCTCTGCCCTTTAAGAGGATTAGAGGCCTTCGTTCTGCGCGGGGCCCACACTGGTCAGGGTGTCACTTTAGCACCTCCCGCTGATCCGGATTGACACAGATTGAAGTGGATGAGGAGGGATGAGCGAGGCTAGGTAGCGGACATCTGCACAGTGTTATTATTGACTTCGATCTTTGAGGAAAGCATCACATAGATTGTGAAAGATGTTCGGACTGCTAATATAGACGTCCTCACTTTGTGTGGTGCAGCACGTTTGCAGGTGTATGGATGTGCTGCAGTCAGTGCTGAGTCAGGTGACCATTTTTGCTGTCATTCTCCTTCTTCCTCTCTTCTCTCTTTTATTGTTCCTCCCCTCTCTCTCCCTCTCCCTCTCACCCTCACTGTCCTTGCAGAGTCAGGTAGTCGTCTCCGATGACAGTCTCTCCGAGCAGCAGCCATATTTTATATACATGCTCATCAATAGCACTTGACCCAGGGGTTTCCTATCCTCCCACTTTACAATAACAGCCCATCTCCATAACTCCACCAAAGCAGATAGAGTACACGTTTCCACCTTTAAAATGCATTTTTAAACATAAAATATTCTACCTAAAAATAACGTATTTGTCTCATTAGATTAGATGTGGTAAGCTTCTGAAAAGAGAAGACTTTACATATATTCTGTCTTTGAGATACCAGCATTTCTTGCCGCTCCCATTTTGTGCACACATTTAAAGAAAGCAGCACATTTTAGCAAAAGACTGTGAGAGAGTGACTCACCGTGATGTGGCTTGTCTCTTCAGGACTCCAGAACACAAATACCCTCTCGCCCTCTGAGACATCAGCTCTGCAGCCCCTCCAGGATTGGCTGAAAAGAGGTGGAGGGGGGTCCTCGTGATCATCAGGACCAATCCCGATCTGGTGCAGCCACCTGTGCAGAGCAGAGCAACGCAATGGGAGGCCTGTCAAATGCCATAAATAAGATGCATACCCACACCACCAGTTTATAATTAGAGCGTGAAGCGAGCTGTTATCAAGTCTGATTACGTCAGACCAGCTCTATCTGCCTTGGATTTTTGTACCTATTTATAAGGAACGCAGCTATATTCCAGTTGTGGATGTTTTCAGAGTGAACATGCAAGTGTGTCAAGCAAAGCAGATGTGAGTCCCAACCAGCTTTGTGGTTTTGGTTTTCCAAGAGGCCCCTCCTCTGGTCCCCAAGGCTCTTTCTCTCTTTCTCTCTCCCTGCCTCTTTTTTCACTACTCCTCCACAGACTCAAAAGCACATGGCCATGTACAGACGAGGCCCTCCATCTCCGTCTGGTTGTCTAAATTAAAATTTCATACAGCCCAGTTCAGCTAACAGTTCTTACTGGGCACGCTCTAAAAGCAAAGACGACAGCCTGTGAATCCGGATGTGGGGGAGAGAGAAAACGCTGCCAGGCACACGGAAATCTTGGCCATAGATAAAATAGGACAAGCCTTTTATATGAACATCAGGGCAAATATTGCTGAAACCTGAGCCGGCCTATGGTTTGGGGAGAAAAAACAGACTTGGGGAACTCTTTGTTGTGAAAAGCCTGACTGTTTTTGCGTCACTGAATAAACATTCTGGTTCTCATTGAAAGAAACCACCTCATTTTGCACTTGAATGTTTATCTGTGAAATAAACTCTCACTCCCTGGGGGCTTTCATCTACAAGAAGGAGCAGAAATCAAGGAATTGATTGTCCCATCTGTGCAGCTCTTCCACCAGGCCCTGTGTCCTGCACACAGAGCTCTTTCACAAGGCCCATGTGTCCCAGTGAAAAGCCAGCAGAAGACCTAGACCCACACAGACTGCAGGGCACATGAATAATGCATTGGGCTAATGCAGCTAGCCTCCGAACGCCTCCTTCTGCCACTTTGCCAACACAGGCAGCAAGAAGAGAGTAGCCAAAAGGGGAGAGACACGCAGGAGAGACGTATGGGGGTTGCAGAGGTGAGGAGGAGGGGAGATGGGAGGGGGAATGGAAGGGGCTGAGAAAAGGGGAAGGCATTCGGAGAAGAGAATTGGTTGAGGCAAAGAAAAGGGAGAAAGGACAGGATATTGCAGCGGGGAGAAAAGGGGGAGAATTTTAAATAGGGTGAAGAGGGCAGCGTAAAAACAACAGGAGAGTAAAGCAGCAGGAGAAGACAAGAGAGAAGAAAAGTAAGAAGAGTGCCTTCCACAAGAAGCAGGGGAAGAAAAAAGGCTATCAATGCAGCGTTTTTCCACCAACAGAGTAAACAAAGCCGGGCAACAGACATTTATGTATGGTTTAATACAAAAATAAATAAATCCAGCAGCGTTTTGACATGCTATATGGTGTCTTAAATGAAGAGCTTGTTCCTTCTTTCTAATGATGTGACAGCATTTTTAAATCCAAGACAGTAAAGCCTTCTTGTCTGCGAGCTGATGACGAGTCTGCTCCTAATCTGGCTCTGAATCAATAGTAATCGTGAATCCCGCCGTCCACTGTCCTTAAGACCCCGAGCCGCCCACACACACAGCGCATCAGCCGGCCACTCTCTACTCTTTTTACCTCTCATTCCTCCACCAATCCTAACCGTATAAGTGCTGTTAGATTCTAATCGCTACTAGTCTATACCTCTCTGTTTTGACGTCTGTGTCTAGTTTCTCTGAGAAATCCCTCCCCTTTCTACCCAAACAATGTCTCTCTGTCTCGGACAACAGACAGTTGTTCTATCTCACTGCTTGGTATGAGTACACATGCAGTTAATAAAGGCACTCCACTCTCTCTTCAGAGTTGAGAGGGGGCACAGCGCTGGCAGCTTCTGCGCAGCCAGCTGGACGAAAACATGCCCAATTAGCACTGCTGGGCCAGACCGAGCCACATCAGGTCAGAACAACCTGGGCAAGAACTGGTGGGGGTCTGCGATTAGGACCATAGACTGTATATTATTAGCAGAGGTGGGAAAAGTACCGGTACTCAGATCTTGTACTTAAGTGAGTCCTGCGATCAAAATGTTATTCAAGTAAAGGTACAAAAGTACTGGCATCAAAATATACTGAAAGTACTCATTATGCAGATCCATTTCATAATAATATATGTTTTGATTATAATTATTAATGCGCTAAGGTGCAGCTAGTTTAAATGACTTTGTATACTGCATGGTAGCTTGTGAATTGACTCCAGGTGTAACTAGAGTCTTATTTAAGTGTTTATTGTATTTCACATCTTTAATCCAAATCTGCAAAGTAGCTGAAGATATTAAATAAATGTAGTAAAAATACGCAATTTAGCTCTGAATTGTATTGGAGTAGAAGTACAAAGTAGCATAATTGTAACACTCAAGTAAGATACGAGTATCTCAAAATTGTTGTTGAGTACATTTATTATTTACTTTCCACGCTGATTAATAGGGCATGAAGTATCCACTGTTCTTCATGGACAGGATGAATTTCACAGTCACAAACTTTAATTATTGTTAATCAAATCTCCGTATTGATAAATGAAGAGTGGACTCTGGGGCACTCTGTTAATGCAATTACAAACAGTCGAGCACACACCACATGCTCGCACAGCCGCACACACACACACACACACACACACACACACACACACACACACACACACACACACACACACACACACACACACACACACACACACACACACACACACACACACACACACACACACACACACACACACACACACACACACACACACACACACACACACACACACACACACACACACACACATAAACACAAATCACATGGCTTAATTTGATAAGCAAGTATGAGCGTTATACAATCAGTAACCGGATTCCAGCAGAATGACCAGTTGGCTTTTATTGACATCTCTCAATCTGTCCCACACACACACACACACACACACACACACACACACACACACACACACACACACACACAAATCAAATATTTTTTTGCAAAGTGTGCTGCTGTTGGACTGAATGCTTGCTGAGCTCTGTGTCCGAGCCTCTGTGTGCCAAAATGAATTGTCGAGTTGCTGAACCAACCTCTGCTGCAGCTACCCATGTGGTGCAGTATCCGGTGTGTCTTATTTGGCTGGAGGGTGTGTGTGTGTGTGTGTGTGTGTGTGTGTGTGTGTGTGTGTGTGTGTGTGTGTGTGTGTGTGTGTGTGTGTGTGTGTGTGTGTGTGTGTGTGTGTGTGTGTGTGTGTGTGTGTGTGTGTGTGTGTGTGTGTGTGACAATATCTTGATGCCTTGAGTTGAGTCCTTACGATGTATGTGAGGCAGTTGCATTGATTCGAATTTCATAAAATGCAATGTTGTAAATGTTGTAAATGTGAGGAAGTGGAGGAGGCGTACTATTCAAAATATCAATTTCCCTCTTGCAAAAAGCTGCAGACAAATGAAATACAGAGGATGATAGGCTTTTAATTTAGGCGTTGACCCTCATCAGAAGTAACATTTCGGGAGACTAATGAAAACCAAAGTCTTTATGATTTCCATCTAAACCACCAGAGGCTTTTTTATTCTGCATATGCAATTCATGATATTATACATTGAATTGGACATTACACAACATTACATTTGCTTATATAAGACTATATAACCCGGCTCTTCAGGCGCTCAGCTGCTGTGGCAACTTGGAGTGGGGAATTGTTGATTAAACATTGTCTGTTTTTAACATTATTCAGACTCAGCTTGCGGAGCTTAAGCTTCTTTTAAATGTTGATAAAACAAGGTAATGCTCTTTTCAAAAGCTAAAAGGACACCAGAGCCTGTTTTAGATATTGCAACTACGCAAGGAATACAACTTGAAGTGGTTACCTGTTACAAATACCTTGGTATCTGGCTTGATGATTGTCTCACTTTTAAACTTCATGTCAATAACCTGCTTAAAAAGCTGAGGGTTAGGCTAGGTTTCTTTTTCAGAAAAAAGTCCTGTTTCCCACTTGAGGCCAGGAAAAGGCTAGTCACTGTGACCTTTTTACCTGTACTGGACTATGGTGATCTCTATATGAATGCACCTGCCAATTACCTGATCAAGTTAGATGCTGCGTATCACAGCGCTCTGAGATGTGTGACAAACTGTAAAGTATTAACCCATCACTGTACCCTGTATGCAAGGGCAGGTTTGCTTTCACTAACTGTACGGAGGCTCAGTCACTGGTACATTTTTATATACAAAGCCACGTTAGGGAAACTTCCATCCTACATCTGCTCCCTGATCTCACGGCGAATTGTAAGTGGCTACTGCCTGAGGTCGAATGCTGTGGTCTTATTAAATGTGCCAAATGCTAGGACTGTCTTAGGGAAGATAGCTTTTAGATGCGCAGCTCCGCTAACTTGGAACAGTCTGCAAAAGGAATGGAAGCTGAGCAATTTGGTTCCACTAAATGTTTTTAAAGCAAGGATAGATGCTATCCAATCGGAAACTGTTGGAGCCTGTAAATGTCACTAGCTATGTAAACTTTAGTCGCTGTAAATATGCTGTATGATGTCCTTTTTGTTTTTCTGTTATGTTTATATGTATTCATGTGGAACCTACTTGCAGCAGGTCACCCTTGAAAAAGAGATCAATGATCTCAATGGGATTCACCTGCATAAATAAAGGTTTGAAATTAAATGAAAAAATAACACCTTAGGATAGTTTCTGTTGAGAGGATGTGCTGGGCTCCTTGATCACAGAAAGGTAATTTCTAAATGACAGTTCTTTTACTGACTGGGAGTCATGATGAATGTTCACCTTCATGTACTGTATATTGTCATGAATGTTTTTCAACTTAAAGGTGGGGTAAGTCATTTTGGAGAAACCAGCTCGAGTAAACTAGAATTTAAAAAGTACACAACCAGAAAAAATCTGCCCCTTCCTTCAGATTTCCTTACAGAGCCCCTCCTCCAACACACACAAACGTGCACATGACCAATGAGGGCACAAGATAAGTTTGAAGGATCCCTGAAGGAGAGTAGCTTGTGGGTGCGTCATCCTTCATTCTGGGAACAACTCATATTAACCGTACAGAGGATGTGTTACATCACTGGGGATTACACAGCCTTTCCTCACCATTTAATACAGACATCAAATAATAATGGTGATACCCTGACTTTTCCTGTCCTGCCACCATAAGGTCAAATCCTTTACTTATCCAGTGAAATATCTCAACATGTAGACCTCCTTAATGGATGAGCTAAACTTTTTGGTACAGACATTAATGATCTCCAGGTTATAAATCCCAATGACTTTAGGTGTCGTCTGACTTTACTGAGGACATTCGCAGACATTCACTTCATCCTCAGCTATACTTCATGTTTACTGCTTATTAGCAACTGTTAGCACATTTAAGCGCTGAACATGGATAATACCATGTAAACATTTCCTGCTAAATCTATGTTAGTGTTATCATTGCAAATCCCAGTTGACTCTTATTTATTGTATACCTGTTTGCATTGATTGATATTGTCCTGTTTTCTTGTGAAGATGTTTGTAATTGTATAAAGGGACGTTGCAAACAAGATCAGCTTAGTATGTGTCATTGTTCCATGCCATACTGTATACTTGTCCATGTGAACAAGAAACAATAACATCAATTCATCTTGCACTAGTTCAACATAGAAGAAACAATAATAATACAAAAAAGCATTATTCCAGTTAGCTGTCAAACAGCAGCTTATTTAAGTCTGTTGATTGTTTGTTTTGCTGCTTATTTCTCTGTAACAAGTCCTCCAGACACAATCTCATCTCCCGCCCTCATTCAGCTTGTCGGATCATTCCATTAGCGTTATGAAGACTGGGCTCACTGTGCGTCGCTCATTTCATTTCCTTTTCATCAGCAACCTGGCGAGGTTTGAGTTCCCCAGTGAACGATTAAATAATGTGTCTTTTGAAGATGAGTAGTGCTCTGCATTGTGTTACAGATCTTTATCGGTGGTTCTGATGGTTCCGGAGAGAGACAGACAGACTTTGGATGTTAGAGGATGATAAATGTTGTGAGTCTGGAAAACTGTCTGCTTCACTTCTTCTGTTGCTGCCCAAGCCAATTTCCTTCAACTCACTGAATCTTTGAAAAGAAGCGAACAATATACGTCTTATCTTTAAGTCAAAGTAATATTAGAGAGCCAGCAGCTACAGAAGGCCTCTGAGCTCTGGAAAGTACTTACATATATACAGGAGGCTTTAATATTTGATATCACAGTTAAGAATAGAGGAGGGTAACCTTGTTATACAGAGCTGATGATTTACTTAGGCTTTATAGGCTTTTCATACTGTTTCACTCACTAGCCTATATGTTCATAAATAGAGTTGGCCTACATTGACTGCCAGTCAAGTGTGCCATCACCATGGAGCTGCTGTCACATCAATGAGGTCATGTCTCCATTTATCCTCTCAGACTCATACAGTTTGAAGGAAAAATACACGTTTACAGTATATTAATCTTTACTGTAAATCAATCAATCCACTAACATACACCAATGTAACCCCTGACCCACGAAAAAAGTGAATTCATGTACAGAGAAACACCAATATTGATTTGCCAACGTATTGCGGTAGCAAGTGGCTGCGACTAAATGAATCACATTCCTGAACAGATTCAATTATTGATTGATATAATGATCAGTTGGTCCAGGCATGGTGATGGAGCTTCCAACACCAGCCCAGCCACACAGTGTACCCTGGAGACATGGAGATAAGACCAAAGAGGAAGAAAGGGGGAGAGGACGGCTGGCTTTGGAAAGTGGGACAGAGGAGCAGTCAGCGGGGCAGATCGAGGCTAATGCAGCCAGGCATCCAGGCTTTCCTGATGTGCGAGTTCTGCCCGTTGTGTTTCTCCTCGAGCAGACTGACCTCTGAGCAGTAACTCCCATCACATGTTGTAGGCTAGCATACATCCCTGAGTCATAGCCCAGTGCCTCCAGCCGTCTAAACACTCTGCACACAAGAGCAAAACACTGAGCATCCACAGCTACTTCACATGGGCTGCTTATCAGTGACAAAATGGCACTCATTCATTCATTAAGTGTGTGTGTGTGTGTGTGTGTGTGTGTGTGTGTGTGTGTGTGCGTGTGCGTGTGCGTGTACGTGTGCGTGTGTGTGTGTTTGTGTGTTTTCAGCTGTGGCCGAGCAGCTGCCTGAATATGATGCTGCTGTTAGGGGAAAAAAATACTCCATAAGGGTAGTCTCTATACGCACAGTGGAGGCAGCACTCTAACACGTGTTTAAAAGGAAACGCTAACAGCGGTCATATTAAATCATGTCATGCATTAAATGAAGGCCCCAGAACAGCAAAACGCATTGTTCCGGTCTAGTTGTGTTGCGCTTGTCATGCCTGGCACGGCACGGAAGAGCTCGCACAGTGAAGAGGCTGCTTCTGGCCAAAGGATATGAGCAAAGAGAAGAAGGAGAGGCGACTGTCCCAGGGTCGCTGCACATCGCCTACGCCCATTCATAATGTGCGTGCTTCAGCCTACACTACCCAGCCTGGCATCCCGCTGATCCGTCAGGGTTTAGTCCGTTCATTTTCACTCTGTAGGCAGTGACGGTGATTTCACTGCGTAGGTACACGGCAGCATGGACTCCCTATCCCTGCATAACACATGTGTTTATGAATATGTAGAAAATGCCATTCAGTGTGGTGCGAAAATGGCCACAATTTGACTCTGCATGGTAGCCTACCGATTTATATTCCCAATAACCTTAATGTAGGTTGTGGGGAGGGTCTCACTACGTATTGACCGTGTCAGCTGCTCATAAATGCCTTGTAAATGCCCTTAAAATAATCAATATAGACCACTGCCCCAACCCAACATAACTTTGGTCAGTGGCCGCAGCCATGCCGGTCAAACCAGGAGTCTAAACAAAGAAAAAAAAGGTCAGTCTTTTGTTACCTTTATAATCTTAATCGGATTTAAAATCTCTCCTCCGCCTCCCTCAAACAGGGACACGGGTGTAGCCTGCAGGCGTTATGAAAACGAAGATCATTTAAATTATTCATTTCGACGTGATAAAATCAGTCCAAATGGCAGGAATGGATGCAAGGTGCAGGCGAATAGCCGGGCGCCCCTTCATCAGACAATAACACCGGGAAACAACGAGAACACTCACCTAGTGGTCCGAGGAGGAGACGGGGGGATCGGGACTCTGGGAGGGTTGTCCCCCAAAACGAGCACCGATACGGAGAATGTTGGGGAAACGATGTCTGAATGTCAAAAAATATCCTCGGCGTCCTCCCGGGCCGGATGCTGATGGTGGTGTGTGGGGGTTTGGCTATGTGCTGGATGCTGTCATCGTACTGGGACTGCTCTCTAATCCTCGGCCCTGAGCTCAGAAAAAACCCCTCCTCCCACCGTCTCTCTCTCTCCTCATCTGCTGTCTGCCCCGAGGACCCCCGCCCCCCTCCGCAAGGTCAGATATATCCAGTTGCTTACCTCCAGTAGTAAAATAATTCAAGAAATATAAAAAATATAATATGTTATTATGGTGATTATAATATTTTTACAATTATTATTATTAGGCCTATTATTATTATTATTATTATTATTATTGTTATAATAATAATAATTATTATTATTATTATGCTACTATGCTGCTGCAAAAAAATAATTTCCCAATTTGGGATTAATATCTATCTATCTATCTATCTATTTGTAATCTAGTGATCTAATACAAGTATTTTTTATTGGAAAACATGTTTGGTTTATTTATTTGTAGGATCCAGTTTTCCAGATGATAGCCTACCCATTTCTTATATTTTGTAAATCCGATACTAAGTGTCTGTATTCTTCTTAATAAACAATGTTTTGACTATAATTCTACTTTTTATATATCTTTATTTACAGTATAACCACTCTATACTTTTTGGGGGGGAATAGATAACACTTAGACTCACAATTTAATTCTAATTTGAACAGCTGTTGGGTAGTCTGTATAGCACTAACAATATCAGCTCATATCATATGATAAGGTCCTAAACTTTTATTTTAAGGTCCTTAACGTGCCGCCTGCATTTCTTTCTGCATTTCATGTCAAGATCCACACGGTATACATATAATTTTTGTAACCAAATTATCACACACCTCACACATCAATGGAAGTCCAAAGGGAAATCTCAATATTTTGTCCCCTTGCAGTCCCCTAGTTGATTTATCTGGCCTGAAAGTAAAACGTCATATTATTTTCCAGTAAACCTAAAAAGTATTGTTTTTTTATATAATGTATTTGTTTTTGCCTTGGTTTCTTCGTGCGATTTGACCCTCGGTGCGCACCATCGTTCGTCGTCACTTCCCTTTTTACGCACTTCCGGTTAAGATTATTCCTCCATGCTCCGCAACGTTGAATTTTCAACACGAAAGACAGACCAAAAAAAAAAGAAAGAAAAAGACCAAATAAACCACAGCCATAATGTTCAAACTGGAAGGACTCGGGCCTAAAATGGACCCAGAGGAGATGAAGAAGAAAATGAGACAAGATGTCGTCTCATCTGTACGAAACTTCCTTATTTACGTCGCCCTTCTCAGAGCCAGTGAGTACAGGCAGATGACATTGACATAAAACTCACAACACTTGTAGTTTTCACTGCTTTTCTGGCATTAAGGACAGTGTTGTGTCACCTCATGCATGTGAAAGTATATGGGAACGTTTTATAGCACATTTTATAAAAACATAACAACACAAGCTACATTGCTCCAGAGCCAATGGAGGATAAATCTTAAGGCTGCAGTGCACAATCTATCGAAATACTGCAATATTGTACAGGGGTTTTCTAGTTAGTGTAAAGAGACTCATCGTACAAAAACTCCTCTTTAAAATGTAACAATCATTTTCGTTATTGGTATGTTTTATGTTCGTCCAATGCTCAATTTTGCCCAATTTACATAATATGCATTTGTTTTTTAGCAGTATTCTGAGAGCAGCAGAAAGGCAGAACCGAATAAAAATCAATATATTTGTAATATTCAAAAGTACTTTAATTATCACAACATTAACGAAGTTAAAAACATATTTTCCTCAACTGTGCTGCCATACATCAATCTCAATTTATTCATGGTCTTAACATAAACTAATACTCTGTTTCTTCTGTGTTTACAGCCCCATATCTGTTAAAGAAGCTGGACAGCATATGAGGGGAGCAGCAGGTCTCTTCTTCCGCCATGCACTGAGAGTTTACTCCATCAGAGACAGTATGAGCCATCTTCATCAGACTACCGGGGCAACAACAGCAAATCCTGTTGGAGATGATCAAAGTCTGTCCATCACTGCACCTGAAGAAACACCTTGTTTTCATTTGTCATGTGTTGTTGAATACTTTAGTCTGCCTTTCTTGTGAAACACATTGTGGTCATTGTTAAATGCAAAGTCTAAATGTGTGTATGCCTGCTGTGTTCACACATCAAAGGGGAAACATGTTGTTTTTGATTTACATAACAGATTGTTAAACGGCAAGAAAACATTCATGATAGGGTTTTAAACCTTAAATCTGACATCACTGAAAATAAAAAAATTGCATAAAGGATTTGGACGTGATTCATTGTCTTTTTCTGAACTGATAACAGAGATCTTCAACAGCAACAAACATATTTTCTTGACTTGGCGTCTAGATTAATTTAACCTTTGCCTTGGTGTTTAAGATCCAAAGATCAAAAATACTGTAATATTGTTAACTAAAATACTAGTTTGCTAGGAGTCATGGGAACATGAATTGATAAGCACTCTTGTGTCAAATCGAATCTGCTTCGGATTTCTAATTGGAGTAATAAAGCCCAAGGACATTGATAATGCAAATAAAAATATCAATTGTTTGATTTGTTTGGTATGTACAGTATATCAACTTGACTTGCAGTGTACTATAACAATTACAACATAATTTGATGAGAAATCAAATTGACAAAATTCGATATTGAGAAAGTCGAATGTAGATGCAGTTCAGCAAAATGGCCACCAGGGGGCGGTGTGGTTTCATCCCAAGGGTTGATGAGACAACAAACGATGGAGGACAGTAGACGCTAAACCGGGTGAGAGTTAGGTTATAGGGCTCTGGATTGTTAGCAGAAATGGTAACCATAATGAAAGCAACATTAGGATAACATATTTTTGTCAGTGAAAGAAGAACCTAGTCTGTACAGATATCCGGCTGTTCTCGGAGACGAAGCCTGAGACCGCGTCGCATCCTCCGTGTTCTTGTTGCACTAGGCCCGCCCATCCTCCACAGCATCCCAGGCAGCTACAACAGACAACAGACCGCACATCACACCGGAGTTAGGCTCCTTTGGAAAGCCAGTGTCCAGTCAACCTGAGGAAGTTTTCAGCAGATGAGGGGTAAATAACAAGAAGTTTGACAGCTTTGCTCCAGACAATGCCCTTCATTGTGTTATTGAATTTACACTAGTGCCACGGATGCTACACAATACACCTGTATTAAAGAACCTCCACCCCCTATGATGGACTTCCCAGGTCATTTCCAGCACATTTTCAAGCAGCTCAACCACCAACGCCTCCATGCTCAGCTGTGTGACTGTGTGGTGGTGGTTGGAGGTCAGAGCTTCCAGGCTCACCGCTCCATCCTGGCAGCATCCAGCTCCCACTTCAGGGCTCTCCTGAGCTCCAGTGACGACGAGGTTGGAGCGGATCCAGGTGGAGGCCCCAGTGTGATGGAACTAGATCAAGAGGTGGTGACCCCTGAGGCCTTCTCGACCTTGCTGGACATGATTTACACCTCCACCCTCTCTCCTGGTGCCTCCAATGTGATGGATGTCCTGCTGGCAGCATCACACCTGCACCTCAACACTGTCGTCAAGGCCTGCAAGCTCCACCTGTCCAGGAAAAACTTTCCTGCATCGCCTCCAAAAGGCTGGAGGTCATTGCAACAGCAGCAGGCAGAGAAGTCGGCCACATCTGTCATGGAGGAGCACATCAGTGACGAGGAAGTGGGGGTGGAGGTTAGTCAGTCTGGTGGAGTTGAAGACCAGGGAGTGAGGATGAGGGAACTATCATTGAGGAACAAGAGGAAGTCAAACAATGACGGGCTCAGTGGCAGAAAGAGGTCCTGCAGACTGCCTGAGGGAAACTACAATGAGTGTTCACCTAATGTAAGCACCGTCAGTACAGAGGAGGGTGGAGAGCCGCCGCCGCTGCCCCCAGACTCCCTGAAGATGAGCGATGCTCTCTGGGAGAGCCGAGGCGAGGAGGAAGTGGAGGAGAAATATGAAGCAACCAAGGGAGAGTCAGACGAAATCCAGCTGCCAAGCCAATCAGACAGCAGCACGAGAGGTGTAGGTGCATGGGATATGGGCGGAGATACTGTGGTCAAAATACAGATAGGAGAAGAAGGGGAGGAAGATGGAGAGAAGCTGAAAATTACAATGATTGAGGTAAAAAAGGAGAGCTCATATTCCCCAGATTTACCAGACAATCGTCCTTTATCTCCACCAGGCTGCACTGACCATTTGGAAGCACAACTAAATGAGGAGAAAATGGCCGCAACCTGCCCCACTGAGGCTGACGTTAGCTCTCTGCAATCTCAGCTGTGCACAGATCTTCAAACTGATGCTAGAGATCTGGGTGAGGAGTCAGTGGACGGTGAAGGCCTCGACAGCCTGTCAGAACTCGCTTTTTCCTGCTTCCTCAATCCCAGCAGTGACAGCGTGATGGGGGCTTTGGAGGAAGAAGACAGACTAGCTAGCCTCACTGCTGCTGCTACAGCTGCTGCCTCTTATGCTGCTGGAGAACTTTGTCAAAACCCAGACGAAAGCTCTCCTGCTCAGACCTCTGATCCCTCTCTAGTGTTTCCGGTGACGTCTGTCCCCCTGCAGCAGCTTCTCCCCACTCAGGGCCCTGGTTTCAGCGAGACACTCATCCTCCAGCCCGCTCAGAACTCTTTATCAGGGTTCCTGAGTAGCATCAATCCAGGCCTCAGTCTGGAAACGTCCCTCATCCAACCTTCCTGGGCCGGGAAAAGCTCAGGGGCGACAACCTTCAGACGCATTGCCCCCAAAGTGCAGCCTGGATCAGAAGCTGATGGTTCCTCTGCGTCAGCGGGGGATGCTGCTGAGCGGCAGCCTCTGACCAGAGCTTCTGACGATGTTATGTCCAAGTGCAAGAAAGCAGCTGCTGAAGACCTTGTGATGTTGGTCGAAGGGGAGAAGAAATACGCCTGCAAAATCTGCTGCAAGACCTTCATGAACCTGACTGACTGTAAGAAACATATTCGGGTCCACACCGGAGAAAAGCCCTATCCATGTCCTAAGTGTGGCAAGCGCTTCAGCCAGTCCTCCCATCTGTATAAGCACTCCAAAAACACCTGCCTGAACTGGAAGGATGACCAATCCTTCCCTGATACCCTGCTATCAACTGCTCTTAACTGAAGGGTGTTTTCTGGTTTGCACAACTCAGCCCAACTCATAGAACAAAATTAACTCTGCAAGGTTGATTATTTATTACCCCATGAACTTAATTATATGTTACATGAATTCAAATTAAACTAGCTAATGTTTTTTTATGTGATTTGTTAAAAAAACTATTGGATAGAAATGTAGCCAAACTGATGAATGCACTGAAAATGTTCTCAAAGAATAACTTGTTTTTTTACTGCTGTGTTAAGAGTGATGAGAATAAATCATTCACTTAACATTTTTTGAGCATGAGTCATTTCTAATTAAAAAAAATACAACACACGGAGCATTATAATTAAACTAAGCAATACGTGTTTATTCTTCAAGACATGCCATTTTTTTTACACAAAACTGGAGTGTTGTACTGTTTGGGAGCTTCACTGACAGCATTACCATTAGAGAAAAGTGCAGATTGAATAATGCTCATCTTTATGGCACGGTTAAAGAGAGACAGAACATTTGATTATATTTTAACAGACATTTCAAATGCAAAAAATAACTAATGTTATGAAGTGCTACCAGTTTCTTCATTAGCCTCTTAAATATATTTCTGAGATGATAAAACTGCACAAAGAATTGAATTCCTCTGAAATACACAATCAATTCAAAGATTGAATCTCATATTAGTACCTCTGACAAGATCACAATATCAAGTTAATACTGACGACGTGGAATCATGTGTCTAAGCTTTCTTAGCTACATTAGTATTCTTCTTTTCAGCCCTGTCACATAGGAGACTATCACTAGATCAGTATATGACTCCTACAGATGCAGCACCAGAGCAGGCCGTCGGCACAGCAACACACTTTTAGTTTTAGAAGGTGAGTTCACTGGGCATGTCCGTGCCCTGTAAACCTCCCAGCAGGTTCTGGGCCGACAAAGCTCCCATGATGCCTCTCGTGGAGTAGGTGGCACTGCCGATGTGTGGCAACACCACTGCACAAGATAGGAGAGGAGAGAACGTATCATTACATAAGACTATAGTGTCAAATCAAAAGAAGGTAGGAAAAGTGGGCAAAAAACATGTCTACATATTTCCCATCCTGTTTACTTACCGCAGTTTTTGAGTGTCAGCAGAGGGTGGTTTGTTGGGAGTGGCTCAGGTGTTGTGACATCCAATCCAGCTGCAGCTATCTGTCCGCTGCTCAAAGCTGCGTATAGATCCTCCTGGTTCACCACAATTCCCCTAAAACAAAGAATTCACCACATCTCACCCGGTTTGTATAAGCAAACAACAGCTAGTGACATAAACATGACAACAGACTGACCACATAACAACGTCTATCACACCCATGTTTGTGCTGCTTTACCTGCTTGAGTTGACGAAGACTCCTGTGTTTTTCATCTTGCTGAAGAAGGCCTTATCACACATGCCCTGGGTTTCTGGTGTCAGGGAGCAGGAAACAACTATAAAGTCGCTCTCTGACACAAGAGTGTCCAGGGGAACTGTTCAACGGAGAGGAGAGGAGAGGAGAGGAGGATGAGAGGAAACCCCAAAATCCCTATTGTTATTAAAAAGCTAGATTGAGTTTAGTTACTTGTTTCACCTAATCTATTTGACTTATATTGTTATCGTCTATTAGGCAATGGTATTAGTGTTGCTTCTTATAAATAATATTATACTTATTCAATATTTTCTTGATATTGGTTTTCTATTTGTATGATGCTGTGATTTATTGAGGAATCTCTGGCAAAAGAAAACGTTTCGTATCTTTTTATATTAGATTATCACTTCTTATGTTCTGTCCTTTCAAAGTCAACTTTAATGCCAATCTTACTCCGTTTGTGTTTACAAACAGAGAGATCGAAATGACGTTTCCAACAATCCGGAATGTAAAATTATACAGTATACAGATATGTATACAAATATGTATAAAATATGTATATCCTATATACAGTCAACAGACACATATGCACACATGAAGATAAAAAAAAAACAACAACAATCAATATATACAAAATAACAGTCACTTCAATATCTTTGGTGCAAGATTCTCCATAAAATGTGCATTTATTGCAGATTGTCCATAGCAGTGTAACAAAAAGTGTCTGGATTTGAGTGTCCTGCTATATGGTTTTAAAAGGTTCCCTTACACTGTGTAGCTTCTTTTTCTTACCATACTCTCCATTCACCTCAGCAGCGTAGTCCTTGGCTGTTCTCCCAGAGTACAGCAGCCTCTTCACTCCAAAGGGCATGAGTCTCTGAGCAATTGCCATGCCTGAACATCACAAACACACCCAGTTATTCAACTATAGAGCTCATCAGGGAAATACAATCACAGCATTTTAATTAGGTATGAGAACACTGGTATTGGTGAAAGGACCTAGTCATATGATACTATATCGCATCATCAGTAGCCTTACCAATGCGTCCCAGTCCAATGACTCCCACTGTGCTGCCGGAGAGGCCGTAACCACACAGCCAGAGAGGCTTCCACGAGCTCCAGCCCCCACTGAGAGAGAAAAGAAAACACTGCATGACCATTATGTCACTTAGTTACCTGCACTCTTGGTGAAATAGATACATAAATGTCATCACAATGAAAGACAACACAGATAGTGTAAATGTGGGGCTGGGGGACTGACTTTTTGACCTCCTCCACTCCCTCTGGTAACCTGCGAGCGGCAGCCAGCAGCAGGGCGACGGTCAGCTCTGCTGTGGCGTCAGTCAGGACGTCCGGAGTGTATCCAACACGAATACCACTGTGGAAAACAAACAGTCATTTCATTTGGATGTGCCAATTCATCCCACTAGTAGAAGGTTGGTTTGTAGAAGTATAAGCTGCAGTTCATGATAGAAACCTACCGCTTTTTTATTTCATCAATAGCCAAGTGGTCGTATCCAACTGAGAGGGTGCTGATCACTTTCAGGTTCGGTCCTGAATCACACACAGATCACACTGAAATGTTAAAATCTAGACACTTGAGCAACATATCATTAGAACCGTTTGATATGTTGTATGTGCGAATACATTTATTGGATTGATTTAGGATTAATTGTTTAAAAGAAAAAACATTAGCATCTATTTTGGTAATTCACTTTTCCTTTTTTTATAAAATATATCTGCTTGTGTGTTGCTATTCTCTGCCCTCGTAGTTAAGGGTTTAAGATGATGACCAAGAAATGTAACAGATATATTAATCCAAGCGAGGCATTTGTTGCTTTATGTCTTTCCCTCATTTCCTGTCAAACTATAACAACATGCCCCCAAAACAATATTACCTCTGGTCATTTCTTATGGACTTCTTAAAGACTGATATAAGAAATACAGCATGTCGCTTGCAGCCCTTATTTTTTTGGTTTTTAATAAGGTAATGTCCGTAGTTCAGGAATGTAAAAGCTTTGTAGCTTCATATCCTGCTAAAAAAAAAGTAAATATGTTTGATTGATGGACCAGTCCTAGTTTTACATAACCGCAGATGATGAGTACAGGATGATAGAGTACCTGCAGCATCCAGAACCTCGGCATCGATCTTGTCTGACAGCAGACACAGCAGACCATGAGCTCCCTGCACACCTTTAAGCAGATCTGCCCTCTGCACGGGTTCATCTGAGTCCCACTGAGACACCTCACAGCTGAGACAAAAAAAAGGAGAAAAGGTATGAAAAGTAATGTGACAAGGCATACAGTCTGAATTAGTTAGCAAGCAACACACTGTATCGTTGGAGTTGTGTGACCCTAGGAGAGGTCACGATACATCTCATGTTTACTATTGGCTACAGAAGTGTGTAACATGAATCAAAGCAAAAGGACTGTCTGAACATATGGAGGAAAAAGAGTAAGCCAGCCAGGGTAGACTGCAGAGCAGCCGCAAAGCCTGCTGATAGTCAATACAATCTGCCATGGCAATGTCAAATATCAGTCAGTTTTATACTTAAATAATGCCTACATTCCAGCCGCGGACAGGATCTTCATCCCCTCCGGAGGGATGCGTCTGGTCAGGAACACCTTCATGAGTTTACCGGCCGCAGTCTGCATCAACATGAACTGAAGTCCTTCCGGCTGGAGGCTCTCTAACTTTGTGGGGAGGATTGAACGTTTGCTCCACAGAGAGAAAACTACACCACCACGCTCCTGCAGACATCAGGAAGTACTCGGTTTTATGGTACTGCGCATGCGTGGAGTTGGGTCTGTTTATTGCATGGATGTGTAAAGGTCGGGACCGGGACAAACCAAACTGACACCAAAGAACACGTCCCGACCATGGTCCCGACGGACCCGACTGGTGTGTCGCCTCACGTCTCCTGCGTCTTGCCCAAAAAGTCGCACTGGAACAACACACCCAGAGCCGTATAATAGAATAATAATCTCTCTATATATGGCACTGAACACACCGCAAAGACTTTAGTAGCAGTAGCACGTACGCACTGCGCATGCGTGAGTGGCAACAATTCAACATCGACAACATGGGAGCGGAGCAGCGGAGACTGTCGGCAAAATAAATCACTCTTATTGGCTGTTCAGCTTAGCGAATCAGTGCATGAGAATCGAAACGGAAGTGAGGTACCAGACACCACATAGACGGTTATTATTTTTCATTTTCATCTCACCTGGACGCAAGAATTTATTTTTACGTCATGGCGATCTGGAATGACGAAATTGAAGACCAATTCATCAGCTTGATTCAGGAGAGGCCAGCTCTGTACGACATTACAGATAAACTGTACGCGAAACGAATAGTGAAAACCGGACTCTGGCGAGAGATTGAAACTCAACTTGTTTTACCAGGTAAGATTCTCTCTTTTTTTCATCAATTGACCTCTTTAGCAGAAACTGTTGGTTTGTTATTGTTCGCCAGCATACAGTGATGTTAACGTGAAATATAATTTGTTATTTCAACCTTGTGTTTTGTTGTTGTTTTTTGCTAGCTGTTGCTACTTGTTTGGCAGTGCATAGATATGAATTGGACAACATGCTAACTAGCCACAATGCTTAAATAGTTTATTTGTGTGCTTCAGAGAAAGAGCTGAGGAAGAAGTGGGATTCTCTGCGAACCCAGTACACCCGGTACAGGAAACAGCAGTGGATCCTGACGGGCAGACAGCAGAGGATCCTGACCAGGCTGCAGTTTGTAGGGCCCTACACAAGAAGAAAGGAGACTACTTCAAACCTCACCATCACGGTAACTATTTTATTTGTTGAGTACAAATAAGTGTTTCTTGCTTGTTTCATTTAGAAACATTATTTCATTCAGTTATAGTGGTACATATAACAATAACAGAGTAATATATATATATATTATTGTATTATAATTATTGATGGATTAATGTGCTCATCACCTTAATGTTGCAGCGGGTAAAGGAGGAGCTGGTTTAAATTACATTATACACTACTGGGTAGCTTATGAAATTCACCATGGGATCAATAACGTTTTTATCTTAACCTATAATAATACATGATAAAATATTTCTTGATTATATTTTGTATTGTTCTGAATCTTCAAAGTTACTAAAGTTATCAAATAAATGTAGCGCAGTATAAAGTACACTAGTTGCCTGAATGGGAAAGGAGCAGTACAGTATTTAAGTAAATTTACTTTGTTACTGCCTACCGCTGTTCATTGTTCAAGATTGAAATGTAAATTTGCAAGACGGTTTCTGCCCCTCTATTCACATTTAGCCTTTCACACGTGATGGTGGCTTCATTCTCCCATTATCTTCTACAATCTGTCTAGAAGTGTGTTTTTAGCATCTGAATAGAGCCATCACAGTTTGTCTACAATGTGCCTCTCACACTTGACCACACCCCGAACGAATGGCAC
The DNA here is from genome assembly GCF_949606895.1 of Notothenia rossii. Taxonomy (NCBI): domain Eukaryota; kingdom Metazoa; phylum Chordata; class Actinopteri; order Perciformes; family Nototheniidae; genus Notothenia; species Notothenia rossii. Next base: position 74,852,580 of record NC_136901.1, on the reverse strand, counting down.
ACACATTTCAGGGAATTGTTTTGTTATGAATGCTTAGTAAATAGTTTTAAGAATCCATGGTTTTAAATTTATAATTTAAAAAAAGGAACCTCTGGTGGCTGCAGAACCACCCTCAGATGGCACCAGCAGTGAAACCTGGACCAGCACCCCTGAAGAGCCCTTCCTCTTTGATGCTGAGTCAAGGCCCTGCACTCCCCTGGCAGAATCCCCTATCTGTGGAACAGAGTCCACACTGGCACCGCTCGGAGAGGGGCCAAGCACATTCAGTCGCTCAAGCACTCCAAGGCCTCGGGTGACGCGTAGCAGGAAGATGCTGGATAAGTCCACCAGTGAGGCGTCAGAAACGTTGATGCGCAAGATTGGCAGGACCCTGAAACATTTAACTTCGAAGGGTGAACATAATGACTACATCGCGGCCTACTCAAAAACCTTTGAACACAGACTGCGGCAGTTGCCACGTAGTTTGCTGCCACACTTCCTGCATGAGGTGGACAATAGCTTCTTCAAGTATTTGACGGACAAGTCCCTGGAAAATGAAATTAGAAAGAGGTGGCTTGTCTCCGACGCTAGGCCGAATTTACCAGATACACTCAAAATGTCCCCCCCCTATATATAGCCTAACTGATTACTTTTTTTTTTAATTAAATTGCTACTTTTTTTTTGGTCCCCCCCCAATGTTGACTCCATGGTTACAGCCTTGCACCGACTGTATATAAAGGGTGTCTCTGACAGACGTATATATTTTTTAATTTACACTGATGTGTCATGTCAAATTTAGACATGAGAGACAGAATGAAAAAACACGTCTTGTTTGTTGTTTTGTTGGTAAGGATGTCTGTTGTAAAATTATCTGTTCAAGTCAATAAATCACAAGTCTGCAATTTGCAATTCTTCTTTGTATAGCCTATTTAGGGCATGTTTACATTTCTCTTCTGACTTCATTTCAGAATCAGAAACTGGTTTATTGCCAGGTAGGTTCACACAGACGAGGAATTTGACTTGATGTCATGGTGAATACATAACTTAAAACAAAGAATCTCCATATAAAACAAGCAATCTAATATAAAACAAAACTGTTATAAAATATAGTTAAATAGCAATAAAATAAAACAGTAATTTACAGCTAGATGGAATGCAATGAGTTATAGAATATGAAATAAGAATATGTGCAGTAAGCAGTATTTGAACATTGTGTACATTAATGTAATGCATATAGAGTCTACATTGTGTCAGTGGGGGCCGGGCCTTGTTTAAGAGGCCCGTAGCGGAGGGGAAGAAACTTCAGGTGGCGAGAGGTTTTGGTGCTCATGCAATGCTTAACACTGCTGCTGGAACAAAAATAATTTTCCAAATTTCGGATGAATAAAGATTCTATCTATCTATATACATATCCATCTGTTTATCTATCTATCTATATACATAGATGTAGACAAGAATGTATAGTTAAATATTGTACTGTAAAATTAAATAAATATTGTTTATTGTGAGTTTAAATACATTTGCAATTAATTCCATTTTATATTTAAAATGTCCAAAATGCATACTTAAATTCATACCCTCATTCTTTATATCATGATTACTTTAAACAACATTCGATATTTCATTAGAATCCAAAAGGAAAGTGAGTAGACCTGTGCCTTTACAAGGATAAAATAAAACGACGTGCCTCTGCGTATTACGTCACTGTCCCCTCCTGCTCATTCTTCTGCTCGTGCTCGGCTGTTTCAGCGCAGTGGTCATTCCTCTCGTGAGCTGTGTCTGTAAATGGTGAAGTCTGCAGAAGGCGGAATAAGAGACACTCAGTACTTGAGGAACAAACAATTAGCCTTCAAAGCAGGAAATTAAAGTGGGGGCCAAGTCTGTAAAAGGTGAGGAAATACATTGCCTTTCTTCGTGTATTTGTATATCTTAATGTTAGCAAAGGCTATCATTATCGTCAGCTGAGTGATAGCTTGGGCTGGTTGTAACAGGCTATCGTTACTCGGCTTGTTGTTAATGGTCGGTTGCATGTCTATTCGCAGTTCGTCAGTCAGTATCAAAACGATAAAAGATTACCTGTTAACAATGTCGCGATAACATCATGAGTCTATTATCGGTATGCAACGAGCCGTATCACATATTTACTGTCATTACTGCAGGCGTCACCGTACTGTCATATCCATAGTCCGCAGTACACACACACACACACACACACACACACACACACACACACACACACACACACACACACACACACACACACACACACACTAGTAGGAAGATATAAATTATTAACTTTTTTTAAAACTTCAGATTTATATTTTCTTATTTGAATGTGCATAATGATCTCACAGACACGCCTTTAATGTAATCAAGACGAATCATCATATCCTAACAAGCACAAGAAGGATATCTATGTAATTGTATCTTAATAATTGTTAAGGTTAATGTACTGTAAATATAGTCTCCCTCTGTCTATTCTGACAAACAATGCGGTAAACAATCAAATGATTAGTCTTTAATGAATGTAGTTTCAACCATGTAAAGGGAAAGTGACTTGTCTTTTTTTATATCACAGTATAATCTATCATTGTCTTTAAACTTGAGTTACCCTATTTATTGGATAAATAACCAGATAATAGTGTTGGTCTTTGGAGTTGAATTATCAAATATAAAACACATCTTGTTGATGCAAAAATGCTGCAAATCCAGTAATGTCACTGAGTAATGTTGGCTTCATACAAACAGAGATGAGACAAAACCCCTAAGATTATCCCATGCTTTATTCTCACATCGCCCAACCCTACCTCTACTGGTGTGGCAAATGGCTATATTTAGAATAAAAATGGAACAACACTTGTTCTGGTTGGTATAACGTTTTGAAGTTTTTAGATCACATAAAAAATCAATTACATTTTTGATAGTCAAACACTAACAGTGTGTCTATGAATTGTCTTCCATGTAAAATAGTTATTGCACTTGAAAAATATAACCATATCCCTGATACTCAACCTGTTATGACTTCATAGAAACTTTAATGTTCTCTTTGTGGTTTCTGAGATGCTGCCATTTTTCTATACTATATTGAGTTTTTGGGCACATGGGACTAGCTTTTTTTCCCCCCTAAAATATAATAAGTATATGAAAAACAGTAGAACTATGTGTCTAAAGACAAAATATATCAGCAACAATTTGACAGATTTTAGAAAATGTTTGGAAATGTGTCCCCCGAGAACAATTCCATAGAGATTTCAAAATGCAGTAGTACAAATTGGAAATCCCAATTCATCTATTTCTCAGGAGTTCCTGAAGCAGACAACTAAAATCCTTAAATTCTTCTTGAGGAGTCTCTGGTATGCAGCCGATCAAATATCCACATGTTATTTCAGGATAAAATACCACCTTCGCCCCGCCCACTGCACACTTTTGGCCGAGGAACCTGCAGATTCTGTCTGAGCCTGCAAGCCACCGCAGGTTGAAAGGAGAGAAGACTGTGCCATGGCTCTGTTGACCCTGCGTCGGCTCCCGTCCATCTCCTCCGCTCCAGTGAGTTCAGTCATCTCCACACCACGTTGTGCACGTGCAAGTTTGCTCCCTGAGATATGAAAGAATGACCTTTTTGCTTTTTTAGATAGAATGGTTTAGAACCACGAAGCATGAATGAGGCTGTTTTAGTTTTGTGCTCGCTCTCAGGATAGGCCTACAGGGCAAACGTACCACAGATATATCTTTGAACTGATTACGTTTTCCTTCATTACAGCAATGTGATTGGACCAGCTTCTGTTTGTCCTTATGCTCCTGCAAACAGTGATTAATGCCCACGTATTATCATATCAACACTTATTACCATCAGCTGTCTCTACCTGTATCTCCTCATTCTGTCCCTCTATCATGGAGAGGGTTTACCTTCACATCCTAGGCTTTTCTTCTGCTCTTTTCCAACTAAAACGACCTGACTCTGGGTCCACGTTTCATTTCTTTGCATATTTGGTCACAGTATCTATTCACTCTACTATCTTAACTTGTGTTCTCTCCTTTTCTTCTTTTTCAAACCCCCCATTGTTCCTCTCCTGGCTCCTGCCCATTGCTCCTCTCTATTTTTGTTTTCTTGACTCTGTCTGGACTTGTCAGTTGCGTAACAGGTAATGTTACTGTCTCAAGTTTCTTTCTCCGTAAACCCTCCGTACTGCTGCTACTTCTCTCTCTCTTATTGGTTCTCTCTTTTGCATTGTGCTTCTCCTTCATTTCCTATTCCACTGCACACATAGTGGTTTTAACCCCCCCCCCCCCCCCCCCCACCCCCTTGTGCTAACATACCACTCTTGTGTCTGTTCACTCACTTCGGTCCTTCACTGCACCTTATCTGTGTCGCACCACATTTCACCCGAGAAATGACTGGACATTTTTTGCCAGCCCTTTTTGTGTACGCACTTCTCAACAGGAAAGACATCACTCACACTGCCTCCAATGTTCCCAGATCAGCTGTGACGGTGTCAGTAACAAGTCGGAAATGTGCTGTTTGGGAGCATTACAAATAACTCGTATTAACGAATATGAAATCCAACTCCAGCAAAGGATTACAAAACAGAAATGTGACAGAGCTGGAATATTTAGAATCTAATTACATTATTATTTGAGAAATCAGAATCACACATTAACATAATTATTTCGGCTTATTAGGACCTTAGTAGGTTAAACAACTTTTTGTATTCATAGGGATGGAGTAGAGGGGAAATAATAATGTGACAAAGATATATTTTTTTTACTTTTTAGAAGGAAAAAAAACAATTGAAACTGAATTTAAAGGGGTCAATTATACGGAAATATTTAGGAGAAAACAAAAAATACAAAAATCTCTGAGATTAAAGTAAAAAATTAACCAATTGCCGATAATACAAATAAAGTAATTTTCTCATAATTTGACAAACTTTTATTTACATAAGGGTTTTTCATTGGTATATTTGCCCCTACCTGGCCCCTACATGCCATCATACACAACAGAGGATAAACATGTTGTCCTATTCTCCCTGATGAGGCGTTCTGTGATTTTATTTATTTTATTTTTAAGAATGAAACCCTTCAGAGGAGAGCAACGCTTCAGAAAAGGTAAATGTGTACCTTTGTTGTCTTTGAATTGTCATCTGTTTAAACTCATAGCAAAATGATTCCCAGTGTCTGGAGAGCAGCGGCGTTTAACAAACTGTCCTCTGCCCCTCTGTAGGGAGAGCTTCGCCCTGGTGAAGGGGGCGGTCCTCCTGCTGGAAGAGGGTGAGAGGGTGGGCATCGATGAGGAAACTTCTTCCTCCCCACCTTCTCCTGGTGAGGAAGGCGATCGAGCGTCAGACAAACGGCACAAACAGCTTCATGCCATGGTGGAACAGCTCCGACCGGAAGACACCATGAAGCTGGTGAGACCTCAAGTTTACCGGCATACTGGAAATAGGGACTTTAACAGAATATTAAGTTTAATGTGAACGTATAATGTGAATTCTACACTGATGGTCTATACTGTAGCTTTGTGTGTTTCAGTGATAGGTTTCAGTCCGTTACTGCAACACAGCGCTGAACTGGTGCTTTCTGCAGCATTACACTAATATTTAGTAGCCAGTATGTTTTGCAGAAAGCTGCTGTTCACCCTTAAGATATGAAAATGTGCTGCAGGAAACATTCTAATTCAGATATTAGATAATCCATCACGCTGAACATTTAGTTATTTTCCATGGACATCTCTTATAGTCATGGGTTTAAGAGTTTCCATGAAGGAGTAAAACACCTCCGTTCTTTCAGATGTATTGCCATGACGAATTTGCTATGAAAGAGAGTACATCTAAAACAGGATGTGTGAAACAGATAATAGGAAATGTATAGCATTTGGAGTTGCTAGGTTACAACATGTCAGTCCTGCTGTGGCTCTGTAAGTGGAACATAACGAGGATCTGAGTTTCTCTGTAGACACAACATTTACTTCCCTGGTGTTCCTGGGAAGGCCAAGACAAATGTGCTACACAGGATATTTAGCGCTGTGGTTTGTTTGAATTACGTTTTACATCAGACTACAAAGGGAACAGCAATATGTGAATGTAAAGTTCAATAATGGTACTTGTCCTCCGTCTTCTTGACTTCCATTTCTGTCTCGTTTCTGTCTCACTCATCCTCTGTCTCATGATTGACCCTCTCTCACGCAGGCGGTGCAGTTGGAGTCCATCAGCTTGGTCAGAGTCAGATATCTGATCGTCGTCTGCACCGTCGGCAACAAACAAGAGAGCATCCTGCTGGGCATGGATTTCCCCAACTCAGACAGGTGTGTGTAACCAAGATGCGAGTGTACTGTGTCACAAAGATAAGATTCCCATTTGGTTAATCATGTCTGGTTTGGCTCTAAAAAGTGAAACCTCCACTCTTTCTTGTGTCTCTGCTTCCTCCCCGCCTCGTCGCAGCGACCAGTGCACCATCGGCCTGGTCCTGCCCATATGGAGCGACACACAGGTGTATCTGGACGGAGACGGGTAAGAAACCGTTACAAACTGGGAATGAGGAATACATTTGAACACAGGGGGAGTGTGTGAGGCTGCAGCACAGACGGTGCAGCCTGATGTCTGGGATGCTGGCCAGTGATAATGTGAAGGAGTAATGGTCTCTATTTATGGAACAGAATCATTCCCTATGAATTACAACGACTCCTATGACTCATTTAGACCCTTACATAAGCATGGAGATCATGTGCTTCTGCAATGAACGATGAAAGTGAACTATTGTTGTTTCTGTGTGGTTGAAGGTTTGTCTCTCTGAAGATTGTTGAGGCTGTTTTCTTTAGGCCTCACATTACAGTGTTCTCCTTACGTGGCGATGCTCAGAGGAGTGTGTGTGGTGAAACTGAGTTAGCAGCTCAGGTGTCAACTCATGTGTTTAAACTAAGTGTGGAAAAAGATGCTCTGATTGGCTGCCATGTCCGATGCTACCCCTGTGCTAATCCCTCCCCCCCCCCCCCCCCCGTCCTCACATATTTATTCTCTACATTCTTGATAAGAATCGTCACTAATTTGCACTGAATAAACCCTCTCTATCTCGTAGTGCGACAGCGCTTCTTATCAGCATTACTTCCTCATTTCTCAACAATTGTTATCTTCATTACTGTAGCTCATGCTTCTGTCTTTTCTCCTCAGTGGTTTCAGCGTCACCGCTGCTGAAGAGACCAGAATCTTTAAGCCTGTTTCCATGCAGACCATGTGGTACGTGATAATGCATTCATGAAATTACCATGGCATCCGTTACATCACTTCTTAAAGCACCTCACTAAAAACAACATGGCTACTTGCTGTAGATCTTGCATTTAAACCCCCCCCCCCCCCCCCCACCTGTCAGGTCTGTCCTGCAGGCGCTGCACGGCTGCACTGAGCGTGCCGTCAGTGCAGCGGTGATCCCAGGAAACGGTCTGGAGTGGGCCGAGCACTACCACCAGCACACTGAGTCGGACCGCTTCTGCCTCAACGAGTGGGAGGCCATGAACGACCTGGAGTCAGTGCGCAGTGACGGCCAGAGGTGAGGAAAGCACCGCTAAGCTGAGTACATGCATCCAGCTCCAATCCACCTCTGATGTGAATGTGTAAATCAAAAGTCCTCTTTTCTTCTCACCGTTTGTATACACGTCAGGTTTTACTTAACTTTCCTTTTTTCTTGCATGGTAAGCTCGGCAAACAGATTGTCCGACGAGACGCTGATCAAAGAGCAGCTGAGAGACATCCTGAGCACTGAAGACCTGGACAACCTCACGTCTAAAATGGTAAGAAGTGCGAGCAGACATCAGGAGGAAGTTCAAGAAAATCAGATAACTACCAGGGTTAAATAGAAGTTAAAAAAGGTTCATATATGTTTTGCATGTCTATTTATTCTGTTTAAACGCTGTATTTCTGCACAGTTGCTGGTTATAATTAGGCTGCACTCATATTATTAGTTTGACCCAATTTGTAGAATTACATCTAGTGTTTCCTCATAGATATTTCCAACCTGTTTCACAAACGTTTCCAATCACTCCAGTGCTTCAAATCTATTGAAACAATCGCATTTTCGTACACACACTAACACTAACTCGCAAATCTTGACCACCATGCCGAATCTTCTGCCACCTAGGGCAGAAAACTGAAGGATAGGGACATTTGTAGACCGATCGACTGCTGTTTTCTAGATTGAAAAAAAGATGAATGTTATCATTTCCAAAATTCACAACATTTATAAAAACATTGTTTGGTGTGATGACTGACATGACGGCAGACATTCAAACTTCATTAACTTTAATAAAAGCTTCAAATGTAGAAAAACCATTTGGTAAAGCATGTATACTGTGATCTCTCCTTTACTGGTGCAGGTGCACTCCGCTCTGGAGACCAGGATAGGCTTCGACATGAAACCCTTCAAGGAGTACATAGACAATGAGATCCTGGTCACCATGGCTCAGATGGATAATCCCTCCAAAATATTTGACTTCCTTTACCTGGTGAGTGATTGCTGACATCCAAAGACCATCCATAGGCTTTAGTATAGCCTCATAGCAACAGGCCTTTCTTATGCAAGAGTTAATAAAGTGAGATGTGCTTTCACCAGGAGGCTGTCATGTGACCGTAACTTCCCCTTTTTGCGACGGCTGTGTCGAAAGCGATAGGGAAGACGATTTGTCGGCCCTTTCCTTTTCGTGCACTCGACTCACCCTTCTGCTTTTGGTTTCAGGGCTCTGAGTGGAACGCAGCTAACTTTGAGGAGCTGCAGAAAAACAAGTCAGTGTTTCCAGCATTATTTATAGATCTGTTTTGTATTTGAGGTTCCCATTGTCTCGTGAACCTCATGTGTATACTTAAATTGTGCCATTGTGTTTAGCCGAGTCATCACCTCTGTGGCTCTAACTTGGTGCCTTTTTGTTTTTCAGTGTGGGATATATTCTGAATGTGACCAGGGAGATTGACAACTTTTTCCCAGAGTCCTTCACTTACATGAACATCAGAGTGTACGATGTGGAGGCCAGCGACCTGCTGCCTCACTGGACCGACACGTTCAACTTCATCAACACGGCCAGGTAGTCCTGCAACCCCAAACGCATCACAACACACCGTATGTCAGAGCCAGTATTTAGATTTTATAAGAAAGGCCACCTAATTGTGACGTCTGTAGTCAACGCACTATAAAGGACTACAATTCCCACGGCGCCTGTGCTAAAGTCACTGTGACAGGCAACCTGTCGAGGAACAGTTTTTAACCGTACTCGTACCGTATACGTACATGCAAACTAAAAAGCATTGTGCAGTATTTAGCAGAGAACAGTTGTAGAAAAGCACAATCACATGTGTGTCCTTAACTCTATAACATATTTAGATTGTGTCCAGTTACCAAACATGAAAACCATATTATTATTTTTATAACATGTTTCATATACCTGTGACTGCTCCAATTGGCATGAAGCCTTATCATGAGGGGGAAAGGTTTGACGTGCTAAATCCAGCGATGAAGACCTCCTGTATTTTTACACAGACCACTGCAAATTCTCTTTGACAGAGTTAGGGGAGCAGACTAATAGCACTTTAGTCTTCTCGTGAGGGCCGTTTCTTCCTATAGGCGGACTATGCAGATGCATAGGGCACTAGGGGGGCCCCAAGCTGAAAGTTCAGGTTCAGCCTCAATATATTTGGGGAGAATTAAAATGAGCCGTCTTTATTTGTAGACAGCCAAGCCCCCTCCTGTGTTCGTTGAAGCATTATATGCTTACACATCCAATGTAGGATATAAACATGACTAAACTGCAATGATAGCAAAGCTGTGGCTTGTGTTTTTGGGGTAATAAAGTGACGTCTGAGGAAGAGGAACAATGTAAATTTAACATTGTTGAGAAAATGCTGCATCTCTTGCATTTATGAAATAGAGGAGCCTTATTCTTTACCTTTTTTAATATCATTTTTTGTAAGTTTCAATTGCTGGGTTTTTGTGAAATTAGCCTGTTTTCCTCTTAAAGTGTAACAGATTGATGCTTCTCCACAGTTCATCTTAAAGGCTTCGGAATCCCCCCATTGTAGTTAAAAAACTAGGGCCCCCAAACAGCATCTTGCACAAGGCCCCCAAAAGGCTAGAAACGGCCCTGCTTCAGGTCTAACTCTCTACAAGTGGATGATGAATGATTGCATTTCCTTAAACGTGTTCATTTTGTTACCAGCTTTATCTCAGCGTAAATGTTGCTGTTTACATTTGTTGCACTGTGACTTATATGCACATTTGAGTTCATTTCTATATATTCTAAAAGTCAAGCAAAGCCCCTAAACCACTAAGTGACTTTCTCCTGATCTCCGTGTCACAGGGACAGTGGACAGGCCGTGTTGGTGCACTGTAAGATGGGCGTTTCTCGCTCTGCCTCCACGGTGATGGCCTACGCCATGAAGGAGCATCACTGGTCGCTGGAGATGGCGTTGGACTACGTCAGGGATCGCAGGTCCATCGCCAAGCCCAACGAAGGCTTCACAAGGCAGCTGCAGACCTACAACGGCATCCTCAACGCCAGGTCAGCCACGCTGTTAGGCGTGATGCTGTATGAAGATCTACGGCTGTGAGGTTTTAGATTTGCTTTGTGCTCATCTGAGTCTGTTGTGTCTTCCTTTAATATTGTAGCCAGCAGCGCCACAGCACACTCTGGAGGAGGAGGTCGAGAGACCACAGACAGAAGTCAGTCCGCAAGGAGGAGAGACGGGAGGCAGGAAAGCCAGAAGAGGACGAGGAGGACGAGGAGGGCGATGAGGATTCTGAGGGATTTGGCGATTATGACCTGACGGATGAAGAGAGTCCAGATGAAAAGGATGTTTGTAGCCTGGATGAAAAAGATGAAGCGAAGGAAGAGACAGACGTAAGTAGTTGCATCAATGATATGTTATTTGACATTTTAGATCCTGCACACTCTTCATCTTCACTTTTTTTATTTTCTCAAACACACCCAGTTGTTCGAAGAGCCCCTCCCCCAGTCGGAGACCAACCAGGGGCCCGAGCCGACACCAACCTGCTCTATTACAGTGAACGAACCAGACAAGGTGAGCACACAGGCACACACACACATACACACACACACACACACACACACACACACACACACAGTTTATCCCTTCATGCACCTCTTTTTTGATGTTCTCTCTCTCTCTCGTCTGAAGGTGGCTTCGAGTGTAAATCGCAGCGGCAGGATGAACCTCTTCTCTCTCATGCAGTCCATCAGTGATGAAGACAAAGGACGAGAGCAGGTGAACGAAGCCGAGTGCAATTCTCTCTTTAATGCTCTTTGTAGTTTAGCTGTACAAACAAATGGTGGCGTTTGTTCAAGAAATATAGAGGAGATTGGTGTTGAAATGAACTGGATAGATGTTTGGGATGTTTTTGAAAAATAGTTATTTTTAAATGTTTTCTAAATCCAACAGATGCCCTTTTATTATTGAAAGAGTTGTTCTTATCTTCCTTCTCCTTAAGGTAGAAAATGGGGCTAAACATACTATAAATACGATACTTAAACATTATATCTTGATATAGGTCATGCAATATCTCGTTAACGATATATCATGATAAATCCTTATTTCTGGAAACTCAATAAATTAATATATAGCTTGTATAAAATAATGTCATGGCAAATCTTTTGCTCCTGTGTACTGAGTATTTGTTGGTGTACTGAGAATTTTACAGCGAAATTAAATGTTTGACATGGAATTTAGTGAAATAAATAGGTCCAGCTATACACAGAAATTGTTTACATAAACACAAATACAGAAAATTGTTTTAGATTTCGCTAGGGTATTCCTATAAGCAGAATCTTTTGGGTTGTGACTGTTTACCACCAGTATTATGCCTTAGCTCTATTGTTGTTTCTAAATGTTAGTTCAGGGCCAATGCTTCCAACTTTTAGCCGGTCTCTCTCTAAAAGCTTCATTTCTATTTCTTTGTTCCTTTCAAAGCTCCTCGGCAGTCCATCGCGTTCTCCACGGCAGCGAAGGAGTAGCCAAAAGCGTCTGACTCACCAGAGAGCCTGCACGGACGTTTCACCTGAGCCACGAAGCCTGCCTGGCGCGAGTGAAAACAAACCCTGAAGACAGAGGGAGAAAGAGGAGGGAGCGGGACCCATGAAGGAGGAAGAAGATGGCTGGGGGGGGGGGATGATTCATATCTTTGTTCCAAATTATTATAACTGATGACGGTTCACTTTTGATATTAGGATTATACTGTAATATACCACTGAAAGTCAGGGTGGCTGAAGTCATTATTATTGTACTTAGTTGTAATATTATTATGGGATTCTTCAGTGTTTTTAGAACATCTCCTTTCCTTCCTTCTTCCGCTCTCGCATCACCCCTCCACAGAATCTATGCAAAAACGTTTCTGCTTTTCTCCTTCTCTGTGAATATGAGGATGTATGCTGCCAGTCCAAGTTCTCCCATCAGAAGTCTTTTCCACGTGACGCTCATTGTTGACAGATGGGAGGAGTTCATGTTATCGAAGCTGTGCATCATGGACCAAGTCAGGGCCAGTTTTATGGCACAAGCCAAACCACGTATTCTAATGTGCCAATGAATATATTGAACGTAATGTTAGGAACCAATTTCACTCCTTTTATTTGATTGTTTCTATTTAAACACCAGAGCTGTATGAGTGCCTTCAACCTGAGAATGATTACGACTCTATGACTGGTGATGTGTATGTCTTTACTCCGAGGTGGTTGCTGCGTATTGTATGACTCTTGTACTGTTTCTCTGATTACAGTTTAATGTGACTTCCCAAAGCTTTTTGCATGTATGCATAAAGCATATGTAGACCTTGTATATGTATATATATGTGTATATATATACATACATACATATATATACACACACACACAGAACTGCTGATGACCTGGGTGCATGTTATGCGTTTTTGTACCAACGTGTTCGAGCTCAGGGTTTTCTCATGTATTTATAAGGCTGTTTTATGAATTAAGCTAAATTATTCAAAATACTGTTTTCAGACTCACGATCACTGGATGCTGAGACGCAATATTTTAATTTCATGCTGGTAGTTTTTATCCAGTGAACCCAAAGCTAAAGCTTTATTTAACCTGCATGCTTACATTTAAAGAGAACATGCACTTTATAATCTCACAACACACGCTCCCCACTGCCTGAGCCAGCGACACACTGTACTATGAATAAAATGATCAATGCCTTTTTCTTAATGTCTCCACGCCCTGTTGTGTGAAGTCCTCCACTGTCTGCACCTCACTCTTGTTTACAACAATCACTGAGTGAAAAAATAAACAATTATATTAAAAACCAAATGTTTTTTTGTCTTGAATAAATTAACACTAAGGACTCAATCAGTTTAGAAACGTTTTATTCACAAGAGACAGAGCACAGGACAGCAGACGTACTTCACTCATTGTCATTTACTGTAGTGCTGGTCATCTTAATAACCGTACAGTCCTCATTGAAGAGAGAGCAAAGAGAAAGGGATACAGGACATTTTAACAAAACGTGATAAATGATTCTTGAACTCAGTTGTCGATGTATTTCCTCCTGGGTTCACTGAGGGTGATTCCTCCCTCTTTCAATGCTGTCCTGAAAGACTGGACCTGTGAAAAACAAAGGTCAGGGAGAGATGAACATCAAGCTGGTGACGACTAAAGGGGTAGAAACAGACATCCAAATACATTTTCAAACAGCAGCTTATCTGCTTGTACTCACAGCGTCAGAGCGGTAGGTCCAGGGAATGGCCCTGTACACCATCCTGGTGATGCCGGCCTGATGGCAGCGGTGTGCCAGCACTTCGCCCACAGCCTGGCACGCCGCCACGCAGCTGGTGGAGTGCAGATCCCTCTTCAGCGCCCATTCTTTGGTGGAACAGGTGAGCACCGGGACAGGAGAGCTGCTGGAGAACACGCTGGCCGTCACATGGCTCTTGGTTCGAATAAACTCCAACCTGAATACACGAAAGACACAAACATGATAAAACAGAAGAGACAAAGGCAGGAGGAATATGGAGAATTCAGATCTGCAGGATTCAATCTTGAAAATCTGTATTTGCGTTTTTGTTTGGACAAATATAAAACTTGACATGTATTTGCAGATGATGTGTATATAATATGTAAAGTCCCAATAAAATATCATATTGATCATAAATACTGGTAGTATATACAGTGGGGCAAAAAAGTATTTAGTCAGCCACCAATTGTGCAAGTTCTCCCACTTAAAAAGATGAGAGGCCTGTAATTTTCATCCTAGGTACAATTCAACTATGAGAGACAGAATGGGGGGAAAGAATCCAGGAAATCACATTGTCCTCCACTTGTTAACTGTATTAATGGCACCTGTTTGAACTCGTTATCAGTATAAAAGACACCTGTCCACAACCTCAAACAGTCACACTCCAAACTCCACTATGGCCAAGACCAAAGAGCTGTCAAAGGACACCAGAAACAAAATTGTAGACCTGCACCAGGCTGGCAAGACTGAATCTGCAATAGGTAAGCAGCTTGGTGTGAAGAAATCAACTGTGGGAGCAATTATTAGAAAATGGAAGACATACAAGACCACTGATAATCTCCCTCGATCTGGGGCTCCACGCAAGATCTCACCCCGTGGGGTAAAAATGATCACAAGAACGGTGAGCAAAAATCCCAGAACCACACGGGGGGACCTAGCCAATGACCTGCAGAGAGCTGGGACCAAAGTAACAAAGGCTACCATCAGTAACACAGTACGCCGCCAGGGACTCAAATCCTGCAGTGCCAGACGTGTCCCCCTGCTTAAGCCAGTACATGTCCAGGCCCGTCTGAAGTAGAGGGTAGAGTTGTCGATTCTTGTTCTGTTTTCTTTGACTATCTTCCTCACCCTCTCAGACTTTCAGTTGCGCGCGCTACTAACGAGACATGCTGCCATGGAAACCAAACAATGGTGTAGATGTATTAAAGTCCGAGTGGAAACAGTCCTGAGTAAATCTAATTTTGTCAGAAATCGGGAGAAATGCAGGAGAAATATGACCCCGGGAGGAAACCGGGAGAGGGCAATGAAATCGGGAGTCTCCCGCGAAAATCGGGAGGGTTGGCAAGTATGTGCGGCGTGTGTACGGCTCCTTATGGGTACTGCGGTCTAGATTGCTTTCTTTTTTGCGTGTGTTAATAAATTACCTCGAGGGCCGTACCAAATGGTCTCGAGGGCCGTATACGGCCCGGGGGCCGGAGGTTCCCCACCCCTGGTGTAAAGGAAAGAATGAATGGGGCCATGTATCGTGAGATTTTGAGTGACAACCTCCTTCCAACAGCAAGGGCATTGAAGATGAAACGTGGCTGGGTCTTTCAGCATGACAATGATCCCAAACACACCGCCCGGGCAACGAAGGAGTGGCTTCGTAAGAAGCATGTCAAGGTCCTGGAGTGGCCTAATCAGTCTCCAGATCTCAACCCCATAGAAAATCTTTGGAGGGAGTTGAAAGTCCGTGTTGCCCAGCGACAGCCCCAAAACATCACTGCTCTAGAGGAGATCTGCATGGAGGAATGGGCCGAAATACCAGCAACAGTGTGTGAAAACCTTGTGAAGACTTACAGAAAACGTTTGACCTCTGTCATTGACAACAAAGGGTATAAAACAAAGTATTGAGATGAACTTTTGTTATTGACCAAATACTTATTTTCCACCATCATTTGCAAATAAATTCTTTAAAAATCAGACAATGTGATTTTCTGGATTTTTCTTTTCTCATTTTGTCTCTCATAGTTGAGGTATACCTAGGATGAAAATTACAGGCCTCTCTCAACTTTTTAAGTGGGAGAACTTGCACAATTGGTGGCTGACTAAATACTTTTTTGCCCCACTGTATGTATTCACAGTTAATATATTTCATTTAAGGGCCTTTATGTACACTTCAAAGCCACTATTACATTAGATTTCTACTAAGAATGATTTCAGTAGTAAAAAGATATAAATGCAACACTGTGCAATAGAAGCAATATAAACTGGTATATTACAAACTCTGTACTAAAGACCAAGTAACCCCACTTAGTAGTGCAAATTAATTTAAAAAACAGCCATGTCTTACCATCTGTAAAATATTGTAAGATGCTTTAGGCTTTATGAAAAAAATGTCTTCTCAACATGCCATGCTCAAACCTTGATAAGACACTGATACACATCATACACCTGATTGTACGTCCCATGTGATGCACATCGCTCCATCCATTAAAAGCTATTGTGACATTTTCTCGTTGTATTGTATAGAGGCAGACCTGTGGTAAAACTCCCGGTGAGGCCACACCGTACTCCAGCCCCGGTCCTTCACAGCCAGGGCCATCTGCTCCAGGTTGCGGGGGTTCCTGTTCACAAAGGTCGGGCTCACGGACTCATTTTCCTCGGCGCAGGGCTCCGGCTGAGAGGCGGCCTGACTCAGACACCGAGCTACAACACAGACATTAAACATAAAACACCAAGGCGACAGATAAACACAACACCAGCATGAGACGTTAGTAGCTTTCCTGTTCGAACAATTATATATTACATATCATACAACAACTCACCTGTCTGGTTTGCAGCCAATATTGGACGACATCCTTGAAGTTTACCTAACAACACCCGCACGCTCAGAGCCATCTTAGCTGTGTTCAATGAGCCGAGCTTCAGTAAAACACCATCGGCTTAAAAATATAAATACTTGCCTCCAGATATTTAATAACAACAAAAATCACCCTGACATGTGGAGCGCCATCTTTGACATTCAGACAACATCCGGTTCAGTATGTGCTACTTTAGAAGCAACACTGAAGGAAACACACCCGAGTGCTTCAAAGGTTCCGCCTACATGTCTTCTTGTCAGACTTCTTGCTGAATAAAAGAGCCGCACTACCGGTTAATTAGATATACAGTAATATCCTGTAGGCTACTGGAAATGTGTAATGTTTGAAATATAAAATTACGTACTTTATTATTCCTGAAGGAAAAATGTAAGGCAATTATTGTGCCAGAGATTGCTATATATAAAGTGTCATTCCTGCAGCAGTGTCTGATAGAATATCATTATGAGTAAGATGTATTTATTAAAAGTAAGTAAACTTAAATAGAAAATTAATATTATGCATAACTCATTACGTTTTAGGTTTAGATTTACTCCACATGTATCTGACAGAAAAATCAAATTCAAGTATTTTATTGTACCAAAAGACATGATCATACACAAATAAGTATGCATCATTAGAGATGAACCTGCCCACAGGATAAAGGATGGTTAGGATGGGCTCCATAAGTCAGCAACATTACACTGCCAGTTACATTACATGTTAATGAATTAATAAAATAGTGTATTGTCATACATATTCAAACGTTTTTATTCCATGCAGTATAATTTGCAGATAATACTTTTATGTGTGTATTTAAGTAATCTTTTTAATGGCTTTACGATTAAGAGGGTTTTTTTTTTTTTTTTTTTTTTATTTTTAAATGGTGGTAATACTTTTCATACTTACACAAAGGTAAACGATTTGTATAAATCTCCAACACTAGTAAACTCACAAATGAATGTAAAACATGTGACAGTTAAAAAGCAGGACCAGGCAACAAAGGTAACCTGTTCAATAAATGAAAAAAAAAGATTACACAAGAAAATCATATTTAATTTAATTTCATTTTAATTTTATCCATTTTACAGTACAAATCGGCATAAAAAGGAGAGCTGTCCTGGCAGAGTTTTGTTCCAAATAGTGTTCTGATCTGTCCAAAAGACTTCATGGATACACAAATACTCTTAGTAAGGCACCTGCAAAACGTTTTAGTCCCAACAAATGTGTGAAGTACTCGGAAGACAAGGCAATGAGGGACACAGATCTCTGGCTCATGTAATCATTAGAACACTCACACAGGGCTGGCTTTCCTAAGCACAATAAACCAACGTGAAAATCATGCATTCCCTTGAATTGCAGAACAGATTTATGAATTGGTTTCTTTTCCCTTTTTATAAATTGATGCATTTCAATACATATTCATACATTGAAAAGTAAACAATTAGTATTTTTTAAGCTGAAAGAGTAATTAAAAAGTAGTACTACATAATACTACTAGTGGAAATAAAATTAGCAAGAGGATACAAAAGTTTTTTTTTTCATTTCATATAATGCAATTGTAATTCACTCTCTAGGGAATAAGAGAGATAACAGTCTTTTGATCATTGTTCACTTCAATTTAACCATTTCAGAGCCAACAGGCCATAGACAGGGGACACATTGATTCTGATGTGTTTAGTTGTATTCCAAGTGCTATATAATAAACATCATTTAAAAGTAACCGTGATGTAGTCCTAAGAAAGGATTTGGCTGGTCATATAGCAGCTGATCCACTGATGAGAGATGAGAAGGAGAAGGGGCTCAGCTTGTAGCCCGTCCCGCTGTAGAACTTGTTCTGAAACTCCACCCTGTCACAGAGAGAGAAGCAAAGTCAATGTGCGTATAAACAAAGTACTAAAATAATCAATATTCCTGCCTACTACGACCTAAAGCTTAACACCATTTCTGAGTTATAAATGATTGTCTTGGTGCTGCTCTGACCTTCTTTATTGTACTTCTGGCAGGAAATGCAATCCCTTTGAACAACGCTTTAAGTCCATGAGTTGATTAAGAAATAATAAAAACATATGGATATTCATGATCCCTAAATGGATGTTTTGCTGACCTGTGAATTTCTTTAGATTCTTTCTCTCTTTCCACCATCAGTTACACACAAAGAAAAAAATCAAGATGTGCACATTCGTCCTGGAGAATGAACATTTTTCTTTTGTTCATTTGTCTTTTTTTACAAACCTAAATCAACCTTCCCTCCTCTGTTTATGTGTAGGAGCATTAGAAGCTATACAAACAGACAGGTTTTCTAATGTGAGAGAATTGTTGTTGTTGTGAGAGAATCTTTTTCTGATTTAAGATACACTTTTTAATTAAATGTCCTCCATTAACGAGCTACTGGTTGGATCATTTCCTTTTGTTGTGTTTAAGTGAGGGAAGGTTTATTTTAGGGAAGGTTTATTTTAGGGAAACTTGGGATAATTGTCCATCTATGTAAAAGTACTGCACAATGCTTTACTTTGGTGACTTTAACGGTCTATAAATTACATAACTGACTAACTAACTCCCTGAACTGAAGCAAACATTAATTCCAGATGTTACTCAGTGCAGATATTCAGCCTAGTTATTCATATTTGTCAAAACACAATTTCCCCTTTGTCTTCTTTTCCCTTCCATCTTTACCAGTGCAGACGGAGCGCGTGCAGGAAGGCTGAGAGTCCCTCCATAACCAGCAGGATGCAGACCGTCAACATAGCGAAGAAGGCAAAAACCACAACGAGGACTGCAGACCCCACGTAGCCGTCCCACCTCAGGGCGATGCGCATCACCATGACCCACAACACCTCCGACAGCTCTGTGGAGACACAAATAACTCTCCGTCAGACAGCCGTGTGTATGAATAACCAACTGGAAAAGAAGGGTTGTGCGAGTGTGTTTAGAGGAAGTCTGACAGCGTATGCATCATGTGAGCATGAACGTGTACGTTGTGTTTGTGTGAGTCAGTACGGGTGCTACTAACGTGCGTGAGCCAAGCTGAGGGCCCAGAGTCGGAGGTAAGAGGCGGTGTTGGAGATGCAGCCCAGGCAGTACTCTATGGTGTGGATGGCTTGATGTATGTACACGTCTGCAACGTCAAACTCCTGCAGACAGCACAGAGTCAACAACAACACAATCACAGCAGCACATCTCTGGCTGGATGTTCAGGGTATTCAGCGTTCTCTCTTACCTCCTCCTCCTCAGCAGCTCCTCCCTCCACCTCCCCCTGACGAGCGTTAATGGAGCCTTCGTCGGCCATCAGCGGACGTCTGTCTCCCCCCTGCTGTTGCAGAGAAACAGAAAATCCATCAGAAAAACATCCGAACCCAAGAGTAATGGTTAAGTTTCAGTGTAACTGACTCACTAGATGACGTCGTCTTCTCTTGAATGTGATGTATTCGAACGTGGGCTTCCCGAACAGGAGGACCGGCACAGAGCACAGAGCCAGCACCACCAGGATCTGCTGCACCAGAATCTGTTCATGAAGAGTCACAGGACCGGCTGTTACGCTCACACATGCTCACCGCAGCAGGTTATTTAAAAAAAAAAGGAAAGCACAAGTGTTTCTGAAAATTGTGTACTTTCAGTTCTTCAAAACATTTCTTAACAAATGCCATAGTTTCTTTTTTACTTTCCAGGTGATTTCAGTTCATATTAGTACACTATGAAAATGAGTTTGCAGACAGTAGCCTACACATGATCAATATTACAACTCCATTACCAGGAGCATTTCATTGTACTGTTTGTCAAATCCACAGGGTTATTAGAAAACAGCAATTGTATTATTGTTGATTGTGAATGCGGTTAAAGCATTGATTGTTTTAAGAAGTATTCTATTGGTACAGTATGTTCATGTGCTTGTGGCAAACTTCGATACATCTGAGGTTTTGGAGTTATCTGCCAAACAGCCCTGTATTCACTTGGTGAAAAAGAAAACCCAGTAAGTGCAAAATCACACACACACACACACACTGGGAAAATAAAGTTCATTCTTTTTTTAAATATACCTCTCAGTACCCAGGGTCTTATAAATAACCTTGCCTTAAGATAATGTAGACTCAGAGTTGGGTTTCAGGTCTCAAGCTGGTTCTTCAAGATGACTTCATTCAACAAAATTAAAACAATGGTTTCAAGGAATGAGGAAAAGTGCACTAATCCATATAAAAGCTATAGCATGCTTAAAATGCTTGGTGGAAGATTGATATAAAATATGTTAAAACATATCCTTCCTTCTAGGGAGATGAAACAAGCACACACCTGTCCTCCGTAGAGTTTGGGGTTCCCTGGGTTTTCTGTGAAGAGGAACATGTCTATGAAGTGGATCAGTATACTGGGAGCGATTTTGGACTGGGCGGGACTGTAAGCAATCCACTTGAAGACCACCATGAAGATCAAGTAGCCAAAAAGGCAGAGCATGAAGAACAGCTCTGGGATCAGCACAAAGAAGATGCTGCTCCTCTTGCCAAAGTGCCTGCAGATAACATAAACCAGGGAATTCAGAAAATATGTGAAGGCAAGTTAGCACACACACACACACACACACACACACACACACACACACACACACACACACACACACACACACACACACACACACACACACACACACACACACACACACACACACACACACACACACACACACACACACACACACACACACACACACACACACACACACACACACACACACACACACACACACACACACACACACACACACACACACACACACACACACACACACACACACACACCTTACCAGTAGTTAAAAAACGACAAGCAGACTCCAAAGGTCATGTGTATGACACCGATAATGACAGACATTTTCATCTTGTACGGGTTAAGGAAAGTTAGTTTGTTGTTGGACATCCCCCAGACCTGACAACGACCCAAAACAAGAGACAATGAGGACAAATCACCTGACAGCATGAAAGAAAAGTTATAGAAGAAGAATTGATGAGTGTGAGGGCCATACCGGGTCAATGCCAAATGGGTAGGGGGTGTTAAAAACCCCAGGGACCACAGGATCCATCGACAGGTACTGGTTCCCTGCCAGGACTGATGCACTGAGATAAAGAAAACACAACTAAGTTAGATGGACAGGAAACAGTGTGTGGAGATTGGAGCAAACAAAACAGGTGTGAAATGTCCTCACTTCCAGATGTTCTTCTCGAACATCGGGCCCACGTGCCAGCCTGAGTTGAAGGGGCTGAGGCCCCGGCTGAAGCACTCGTTGTAAATGGCCCCTGTGTAGATGGAGAAGAGCCCCATCAGCAGAATCAGGTACCTTCCTCCAAACATCATCCTCCAGATCTGGAACACACAAGACAAGAAATCATGTTGTCGCTCTTTTGTTTCACAGTTGTGTAATCATTTTGCAGACTTATCAGATATGTTCTTCACTGGAAAATATACAGACAGTAAAGACATTTATCCTTTATAACCTAAATATTGAGTTTATTTTTGAATTTATTTACTTTTTAAACAAATCAGATAGCTTCTTTGTATTAATTATTAACTTGAGAAAAGTTAAAACCCGGTCAATACCATCTGTATTAGTTAAAAGACATGAGGTCCTTCCAATATCTCAAACGGACACTCAAATAAAACAGCATTAAACTTAACAGACAGGGCATCAGAACCAAGATCTCCATTCAAAAAAGCTTCTTTTAAAACATTTTTTAAATTTAGACAGATCAAAGTTATTTCATAAGTGAAAGCAATATGCTTCTGTAGGTTTGTTCTTGGTGCGTGCGCGCGCGTGTGTGCGTGCGTGCGTGCGTGCGTGCGTGCGTGCGTTACCTCATTGTCATTATTTCTGAGTTTGGGGTCCTTCTCTTCGAGGACCATCCAGAGGGCACCCAGAGTCATCAGTAGACCATGACCCACATCCCCAAACATCACAGCGAACAGGAAGGGGAAGGTGATGATGGTGTACACCGCTGCAAAGGCATCAAGACACGAGACTCAACTAAAAGTACGTGTGAGGTTGAGCCTTTTCTGGATTCTACGTTGACATGTCCTTTTTCTTTTTAAGGCTTGAAGAGAGGTTTTTGTTGGTGTGCCATGCAGACCTACCTGGGTTGACTTCGCGGTAGCTGGCCACTCCGTAGGCATCGACAATGCTCTGGAAGCCAGCTGTGAAGGAGTTGATGGGAAACAGGGTGGGCGGGGGGGTGGAGGAAGGCAGCCGGTTGTAGAACGAGTCGACACTGCTGCCACTTTTCCTCTGAGGACGGAGAAGAGAGTTGAAAAAAGATTGTGAGGCGGTGTGCTTATTTATTTCAAGTCTCCTAAAATACAACTCCGCCTTGGTCTCACCCCTCCCTCTCTCAGGGCGCTCTGCAGCTCAGGCAGCTTGGTGATGGGACACCAGGCCTCAGCGATCAGGCATTTGTCCGTGACGGAGGGGCTGCAGAGGTTCAGCACTGTCTGGACCGCCTTACACTTCTGCACAGACACCTTCCACTGGGGCAGCACCGCCACCGCCCGCATCAGCAGCTGCTGCAGGTAGGACTCGGTCTGCAGCAGCACCTGAAGAAGAGAGAGGGCTCTGAACACAACTCACACCACTCCTCCATCGTCGTATTTTCAAAGTGAGCGTATCGGTGTTCAACAATTAGTGCTTTTATAGACATGCACTTACAGATTTGATATCTTCAATTCTGCCCTGGAGTCCCTGAAGAATGTCCTCTCTCTCAGCTGTGTTCTCCGGGTATGCAAACATCTGTGTGCGGAAGCTGTGAGAGGGGGAAATCCACATGTTTTTAACACGTTTATCAGGCAGCGTGGAAATCTACAATGCAATCAAATAACTGATGCATAAGTTTACCCACCAATCACATATCTTCTTCACTTTTTGTCCAATCTGATCGCCCCAATAAGAGATGAGGAACACAGTCCATTGCACCATTTCCCCCTGCAAAGAATCAGCAAACATAAGAAAACTAGCTCTATTCCTGCAGCAGAAATCATTTCGTGTTCATCCCCAATCCTCTCTCTTTCTCCCAGTTCCCACCGTGTCGGGGTGCTCGAGCCGATCTTCCATTTCTCTGAAATCCACGATGATATATCCGCGACACGCCCGCCATAACAACCGTTCAAACGAGGGGACCTTCCAAGGATGGACCACTCCTGCCACAAAACTGAGAGAGAGGAGACGATGGTAAACATTTTGAATGCAGATAAAACACATAATAGAAGATATGTAAAAGAAGGGATCTACCTGAGGTGGACATCTTGGCGGTTATCGAACAGGCCTTGGGTTTCCAGTACGGGGGGTGGCGCCTGTGAGATGAAGCCAGAGAAGACTGTTTTTGTAGATTCAGTTTGCAGACAGCGCTCACACCAGAATAATATTTTTAAAAAGGTAAAGTTTAATGCAGGAATTGTTGCAGAAATGTAGTTTTCCCACCAGTGAGGCTGTGAGAGAGTGTGTGCTGTTCAGGACTCCTTGGTACTGAGAGAGCTGGGTCATCTGAGCCCGCAGGCGGTCTCTGTTCCCGGACACCTAGAGAGACACAAAATATATGTCAAGCCATTAAGCTCCACCTCTTTTGATAGTGTACTGATGGGCGCTCTACTTTGATTTGTCATCGCAGCCTTTGTTTAATTATAACCTACAACAGATGGTGGATGGTACACCTCCACTTTGGAGAGAACACACACACACACACACACACACACACACACACACACACACACACACACACACACACACACACACACACACACACACACACACACACACACACACACACACACACACACACACACACACACACACACACACACACACACACACACACACACACACACACACACACACACACACACACACACACACACACACACACACACACACACACACACACACACACACACACACACACAGTATGTTCTCTTCAAGGCCACCAGACTTCTTGGAAGAAATAGTAACTTGCAGAAGACGGGCGATGCTGCTGCTTTGATTGGTTATGGCGTTTCTGTCATTGTGTGACTTTGGCCTTTTAAAAGCTGAGTCACAAGTCACACAATGACACACAAAAAACCCAGCTGTGGAAATGCAACTCAAGAGTTTGCGAGGTGAATCTGAGAGCGCTGTCTGAGGGTAAGGTGATGCGATGAGAATATCCTGACCTTATCCTGATATTTCGTTTTCAGGTGGGCCTTTGTTAAAGGTGGCGAAAATAAGTTTTGCTGCTGTGCTTGTCCACAGCAGTACCTTGCTTTGCTCCGCTGCCTGTTCTCCAGGCTGTTTTACCAAACTAGGGGCGTACAAACTACCATGGACTGTTAGTAATACTCTGACTATAGACAAGTACTTCAAAAACCCCACTTCAAAAATAGTGCTCACCTCTTTGAGCTCTCTGGCCAGCCTCTCGCACTCCTCCTCTATGGTGATGAGTTCGCGGGGCTGAGGGGAAAAAGGTGTGGGGCACGGAAGAGGGAGGGGACCCTGCATGGGTGGGGACAGGGAGCGCCGGATCTCCTGATCCAGGAAGCCTGAAGGGCAGATAGAAAGGTCAGAGAGGAACATTTCAAAATAAAACGGATTAAGATATGTCGGAAAAAATGTGTCAATACTTACTCAAAGTTTTCTCAAGTTCCTCACATCGTCTGACCTCGCCGACAAACTTCCTCTGGAAGGCGTTCACGTTTAGATTTAACTAAAGCATCGGAGCAGAGAGGAGAGGAAACGGTTTACTCGTGGTTGTCTGATGACAATTATTTGCCGTCTCGCGGTGACTCAAAGCCGCCATCAGTACACTATCCCTTCCAAAATTAGATTTAGAAAATACTTAAGATTCCTAGGCGACTTTATAAGATAATCCTATTCAGTTATAAATAGATCAATGACTGTGCTCTGGGATGTTCCGAGAATGAGAACCATGATCCTGAGGACACGAGCCAAAACACATGAAAACAGGCTTGAAATTAATCTGTTATTTGCACATCCTGAATTTTAGGCAAAATAGGAAGCAAAAGGTTTAACATGGGTTGGGACCATGAAGTTGTTCTGTGCTCAAGTTCCTAAATCAAAAAGAAAAAGTGGTCACTTGTCAAGTTTTATATAACATAGGAGTAGAAAATAGGCTTTAACATGTGGTTATTTCATATGCAGTACTATTTATTGAACAACGAGAAACTACGCCTGGTATATACCATTATGCAATATCCTATAGTGGGATAAGAGTTTGACCATATCACACAGTTTAACCTCCATTTGTATTGAACTATGAGCTGTTGACCACAAGACAATTCTCTTAGAGCTAGATACTCACATCTCTGAATTCAACCAGGCCCAGTTCTCCCAGCTCACTGACACAGTTGTAGGCCGAGCCAGACTGAAGGAAGAGCTGCACCAGGCACACTTCCTCACTGCGGAACATGGAGCCCATAACTGCCTGCATGAAAACAAGACCAAATTCATAATCCCACACAAGTTGACATTATGGACAGAATGAGGAGGAGAGAGGCAGTTAACGGATAATAAAGTGTACATGATCATTCATTTTCTGTATGGACAATAAACGCCTCTCTGTGCCAATGCGTTAGCTTATGAGTGAATTGGAAACTGAAGAAAAGGGAAGCATAGATTTCCCATGACCGTGATGAACAGGTGGGGTTTCCATTCTTGCATACAGGTTTTTTTTTTTAAGTGTTTCTGCCAATTTTAAAAACGAGAAATGCTTCTTATAAAAACATAAAGTCAGTTGCTGCTCTAGGAAAGTTTAAACGTTCAGATTTGGTTTGAACTTTTTTAGAGAAGAGTTCATTTAACGTTAGGATCCTTTTAGAGGATGTAGTCGCTGTACTGTGTTATATTTAGACTAGCCATAATTGACACGTAATTCGGGTGGCAAATCACCACAACAGAAGCAAAAAGAATGCATCAAAAATGGCAAAGGAGTTGAACCAGCACTTGTTTCAACAAAATATGAACAATATAACTTCCATGAAAGTGGTATTAACGAGATATTTCATTATAGGGCAGTTGTGTGAGACTTCACTAGTTTTAGCAAGTCTTACCTATAAATTAAGAAGGCTATAAGTATAAGTAAAATGTAATTGTACATGTAAAAAGTAAGATGAATGGTGGTTACCTAAGTAAACAATAAAAGGGAACATGACTAAACTGACAACTAAAAACACATGATAGACAAACATATTTCTGAAGTAAAGTTTGCGTTTCATCAAAGGAAAAACAACCCCAGCTGTTTCACTTCTACAGAGATAGTACATTTTTTTGTCATAATCATCAGAAATGTGGCAATAAGTTTCGTTTACTGGCATGTCATGCCAATGAAACGAGTTTGATAGAAAGGAAATAAAGCAAAAGATGTAACGTTGAAAACGTAAAATACTATCTTGAATGAGGGAAGGGAAGTTATCTTGAATAGGGGAGATTTTGTGGGTGACGAAAAACAAAGTATCACAAGGTTCTGATTTATTGTCATGACAATAGCAGTCCATACAGAGCGGACGGAGGGAGAACAGAGCAGAACGTGAGCACAGAAAGACTCTAAATGATCTTATAAAGCTCACCTGCTGCCGTCTGAAGCCTCTGGACTCCCACCGGCTGTGTTTCAAGCTGACCGGTCGTACACCGCCGATCTCTGAGCACCCGGACAGACCTGCGTGTTTATCACAAGTTCTCCGTTTGTTCTACACTTCCTGTTTCTGGGAGTCACGTTACTGCAGACTCACGTGACAGCTAGCGTTCGTCACTCCTTTGGCCAAGAGGGGTCTGATGGGTTTAAATGGTGGTACATTACATTACGTCTGTCGGTTGTTTTGGACAGAGGTGGGAGAAGTTCTCAGATGTACCTATAAGTAAAAGTAGAAATACCTAAGTGTACTAAGACTCAAGTTACAAGTAAAAGACCTGCATTCAAAATGTTGCTCAAGTAAAGTAAAAAGTATAGGCATCTGAATATACTAAAAGTACTCATTATGCAAATTGGCCCATTTCTGAATAATAATAATGTTATAATTATTATTATTCATCATTCATTTACATCGGCAAAGTAACAAAAGGTAGTATAAAAGTAGTGTAGTAAAAGTAAAAGATTTTCCTCTGAATTGTAGTGGAGTAGAAGTACAAAATAGCAAAAGCATTTGCTTCTCTTCTCAACTAAAGTACAAGTCCCTAAAATGTACTTGAGATCTACTTAGTTAATTTACACCACTGGTTTTTGATAAATATCTAGCTAAATGATGTTATTCTATCATGCTAATTTATCTCATGTGTGTAGTAGTGTTTGGTTTGCTAAACAGCAGTTGCTAAGCGACACCATAATTACTTGAGTGGCATGACTTTTATGAAAGTATGGAGCTGAATTATTTCACTCATTTAATTACCAACATAAATCACAACACAAAAACATGTAACCAGGTCCCGGTTAACCAGGTCCAAAACATTTTCACATATAGACTTAATGAGGGCAAGAAAGATGAATTAGAAATGAAATTAGTTTTCATAATGCATGCACAAGGCCAACGCAATTTAAAGATTTGTTTTAATAAAAATTGCCTTTATTATTAATCCTTAAAACATTTCAATAACAATTCTACAAGTTAAATGGTAATTAATGGAAATTAATTAACTTTGATTGAATGACCTTTGATATGTAGTGTTCATTAACAATAATTATTTAATGTACTTTAATGTTAAATTATTCATATTTAAATTGAAATATACACTAACGGCACAATAATGTTCAAGAAAGATCACAGGAAATTCCTTAATATGATATGTATTTTTAATCCAGTTTATATTAAACTGCTATGGCTTTTCTATCTTTGTATCACGCCTTCAAGATATAGTGGTGTTTTGATTGTCCTGGCTATGATTACATGGCCTTCGGAGCATTAATAGTCTTGCCAATTTGTCTTTCACCAAAGAAATAATTCTTTTTTTCTCATTCTCCATAACTGAAAATAATATTGAAATGCAAATATATTATAATTGTAACGTTTAACCACCGGACACTACATCACTGAAGTCAGTTCCCAGTGCCGATGCAAGGGCTTCCTTAATCTTCCAAACCGAAACAAATGTTACTGGCTTAATAAGCCAACATTGGCTGATCGTTCAGCCATTGTTCCTACACATCAACAGAAGATTCACATCTCATGGTGTGAAACTGCACAGAAAGCCTTTTTGCAGTGAAGCTCTAACATCCAAGTCAAAGAACAATAAGCAAAACACACCTTGGAGTTTAAAATGGGAGCTTTAAGTACACACACCATTAATCATATGAATGTATCATGAAAAAAGAAACATTGTATCATAAGGCAGTTATTGGCAAAAATGCTCCTTTAACTTGATCTGACAAACAGATGAATGGCAATACAAAAGATATTTTACTTTATTGTAAAAGGGCAGAGTTGCAATAGGTAAAATAGCAAGTAATGAGCAATATACAATTGGAAAAAGACAAAAGTTTAAATGAAACAAGAAAATAAACTGAAGGGAGGTTAAACAAGACACACATCCCTTACACCTGTTTGTGTTGCTTAGTTGGTCATCACTACAGACTTATTCTCATTTACCCTAACGACACTGTAATGGAGAGATCTACATGAAGCAAAGCAGATTGATGTCACACCAAGTATAGTCCCTAACGGTGGACTACAACACCTTTGAGTTGTATTACAAGCCACTTTTGACCCCCACAAACAAAAATAAAATAAAAATACTACAGTAAAATCATATTTGCTGGCAAATCAGACAGGAACATTTCACTGGCTTCTGCATTTCATTTCACATTATTAATGTTTCAGACGTACAAATCCAACAAACATGTTTTCCTAACCATTCTGCTGTGGTTTCGTATGGTGGACAATTTTATGGGGTCTCACTCCTGGACATGAGGACTAACACACAAATGAAGCAAAGTCAGCTCTGATTTATTTTCTGTCTTCTTTTCTAAGAATTACAGGTTTGTGTCCAGGATAGTGTCGGCTCAGACAGGAAGACCAGTTTACCCTGCTCCCTTCGTCCTGAATCTATCCTTTTCACAAACTGTAAAATTTGAGACTTCTGTCCATTCCCGCGGAGGTCAGGAACTGGGCGTTCTCTCCAAAGGCAACTCCAGTCACCAATCCTGTATGGTCTACAATAAGAAAGGCAAAAGCAAAGTCAAATATCTGCTACTTCCTCAGAGCCGACACCATATGACATGCAACAACATTTAAAAAGAGCATTTCCCCACCCCCCCTTACCTGTGAAGTTGAGGACCTCAGACCACTGTTTGCAGATGTAGACACGGATGTCAGATCCTCCAACAGCCAGGTAGGTACCACTCTGGTCAAACACAAGGGACTTCACCTGAAACAAAAAACAAACAGAAGGATGAGAATTAGGGATGCACCGAATATTCGGCCGCCGAAAATGGTTAAAAAGGCTCTTTCGGCCGAAAGGGTTTTAGCACCGAAAAAATATCACCGAATGTCAGGGAACAGGGTTACGTTGGCAAGCTAACGTGTTGTTGTGATGACGTAATCAAAATGCGGCGACAAGCAGGGCGCGCGACCATGCTCGCGGCTGGCTCACAGCCAACATGTCTGGCGCTTGGAGATATTTAAAAAATATCAGAGAAAGAGGCGCGGATTGCGATTTGTAAAACGTGTTCAGCTGACATTTCTCGAGGGGGTGTAACTGCAAAGACTTTCACCACTTCGGGATTACTCCACCACTTGAAATCAAAACACCCGGACAAATATGCGGAGTAAGATCAAATCACAAGCACTGACAGCGAGAGACTGTTCAGCGCTGCCTCTCATGTGCTTGATGAGAAGAGGAACAGACTTATGGCTGATAAATCAGAGAAGCTACTGTTCATTAAAAAGAACCTCCCACTTTTCCTTAATAAGTAGACAAGGCTGGCTTATCATAAGCTTATCTAGTTCTACATGTCTACTCTATACCCACTTTCCTGAACAATTTTCATTGTGAGTTATAATTCACCATCTCAGGTTATCATTAGGGGGAAATGACAGCAGCAAAGTGTTCAATATATTGTACTTTCGGTATCTAAATGATACCATGTTGTTTACATTGCTCATGAGGACAGACCACCTTATTTGCAGATTCTTGAAATTGTATGCATGCACTTATAGGTGCATTTGTTGTTGTTGAAGGCCTGGCTGTTACAGTCTTTATTTACACTATTTTGTTGTAGGCCTAATGGCCTAGATGTTTATGCAGTTTTAAAGCACCTTGGCTTTGTTCTGAATGCACTTTGTTGTAGTTATCCTACAGAGAAAAGAAAATGCACTTGACTTGGAATTAATGTACTGTATGCATTCAAAAGTGCTGAATAAATGTTTTATGGACCCATAATAGTGATTATTATTTAAGTTAAGTTTTGCCATAATCATGTCTTTTTCCATAATCAGGTAGCTGAACAACATTGGTAAAAAATGTATACATATATATATATATATATATATATATATATATATATATATATATATATATATTGGCATTCGGCCAACTGTTTCCTATTTTCGGTATCGGCCAAGAATTTCCCATTCGGTGCACCCCTAATGAGAATCAGAAACACAGAGGATGAATGCTCTCCAGATCAGAAGAGACACAGCCAAGACAACATTGTGCCGAGTGTAATAATGTTCTCATACGTGCAATTTACATTCTGTTAGTGTCATTTACAAGACTCATCTTAGTGATGAAATCCTTCAAATGTTTTCATTTGCAGAGTAAGGTGAAAAGCTCAATACCACTTTCATGTCTTTAAGTTAAAAACAAAACCAGAGCCAGAGGGCTAAGCTTAGCAAAAAGACTGGAAGCAAAAGGAAACAGCCTGGTTCTTTGCTAAATTAAAACAATCCTCCTACCAGCACTTTTACATCGAATTAATGAAAACATTTAGGAGTAAAGTAGTGGCATCCATATGAGGCATGTACAGACAGTATCTTTTTAATTCAACTCAAAAAAAACATTTCCCTCTCAAACTATAGGAAATATATAAAATGCCTTACCTCATAGTTGTTGTCCAGATTGATTGTCTTGAAGTTCTTCAGTTTCCTCAGATCCCACAGCTTCACAGAGCTATCCTGGGCACCTGGAGCACCAAACAGCAATGCATGGTTTTTTAAAAACTATTAATAAATACAGTTCCACATCCAGTGCAGAAACAAAGCATGGACAGTACGTTAGTGGGATTTTAAGATGTCACAGGTCAGTTTCCCAGTTTATGTTTACAATTTTGATATTTAACAAAAAATTATTCTCTGTCTTTAAAAACAAAATGTATGAACTTTAAACGTGGCAGTGAAACAGAGTAGAGATGCTGTTGGTGGTGCTGACCTGTAGCCAGATAGTATCCGTTCTCAGAGAAGGCGATGGAGGTGACGGGGCCAGAGTGGCCGGGGAAGTTGGCCACGTTGGTGCGCTCCTTCAGATCCCAGATCTTGATTTGGGAATCAGCCGTCCCAGTGCCAAAGATGAGACCATCGGGGTGGAACTGAGCACAGGTCAGAGCTGTGTGTGTGTGGGGGGGGGGGGGGGGGACAGAAACATTATCACCCGAAATAAAATCTGTACTCATATTCAGACTGTCAGAAGTAAACATCGAGGCACATACCACAGCCAGCACTTTCGTCCGTGACTTTAGTGAGGACTCGTCCAGTCTGGACATCAGAAAAGGCCCAGTACTGCCGGACAAGGAGGGGAAACGTCAGTGTGTTTGAATGAACAGAAACGTCAGTGTGTTTGAATGAACAGAAACGTCAGTGTAAATATAGCACGAGCTCTGTCAAAACACACACCTGATCCTCGGAGGAGCTGAGCAGGTAGTCCCCAGTAGCGTGAAGGGAGAGTCCAGTGACACCCCCCTCGTGGGCACGCACCACCTGGACACAGTTTCCCCCGGCAACGGACCACACACGGATGGTGTTGTCTGGAGATGCAGAGAAGACCACGGACTAGAGGGGGAGAGACAGCGATGCAAACGGGGGATGGAGAGAAAGAGCAAACGGCGAGTTAGAAAAACAGATCATTCTTTTGTCTGAAACACTTTTCTACTTCTGAATGGTGCAGCGTCAGGATGTGTTTGTTGAGGGGGGGGCATTACCGCGGATGGATGGTAAATGACAGACGTGACCTTCTTGGTGTGACCCTTCAGTGTTGCCACAATCTGTTCCTCGCTCTTATCAAACACCACCACGTTCTTATCAGCTCCGCCTGAGGAACAAAAGAGGGTCGATATCAAACAGAAGTCCTCAAAAAAAAGAAGAAGAGAAAGGTTTTGGAATTGAAATATGCAACGTAGCGAGAGAATAAATGAATGTACCGGTGAGAACTTTGTTGGTGTCGGAAGGACACAGATCCAGAGCCAGAATACCAGGGACACTGGCACTATGAAGACCCTGCAGGCATCAATAAGACAGGATGTTGACACCATGTACATCCAGTCAATACAAATTAAAAACACCCTTGCATCTCTCTGATTAAAAAAGGGAAATAAAAGTTTTGATCCTCAGACAGACAGCAATCTTTACTTACAGCATGAGAGGCCACTTGGCGGTATTTGCTGAGATCCTCAGATCTAACCAGCTCCTCTGGGACAGTTTTTCCTCTCTGGAGAAATGCAGTAAAGCGTTTAAACGGAGAATACATTACATAGAACCACAACAGTACGACTTGTGGTAGAGTATCTGACTTATTAAGAGTGAATAGTAGACCAGAACAATACCTTCTTTCTTTCTGTGGTGAGGATAGTAGCTTTGTCTTGGAGCTGCAAACAGAAACAAGGCCATTTAAAACACACCTTAGACCTGCTCAAATAAACTGAAAGCTTATAGCCAAATAGTGATTTCATCTTTTTTAATAAACGTACCTTTTGGATGATCTCTGGGGTCATTCCCACCTGTTCACTAATCTCCATGGGCTCTCCACCGGCACCCTGAGGTAGAGAAGGCAGAACATAATAATGTTAGGAGAACGTCTGGCAAAAGATTATGACGAGCATTTATATTCAGTATCTCATCGAGTG
Source organism: Notothenia rossii (assembly GCF_949606895.1). Lineage (NCBI taxonomy): Eukaryota > Metazoa > Chordata > Actinopteri > Perciformes > Nototheniidae > Notothenia > Notothenia rossii. Next base: position 74,818,968 of record NC_136901.1, on the reverse strand, counting down.
GATTCAAAAAGGTCAATCACTTACGGCTGCGTTTTGCTGAGAGGCAGGGACGGCCTGAGGAGCAACCAATCCAGCCTGGGGCTTGAGTGTGGCAAGAGCTGTACAGATGAAATAGAACCCATTAGAATAACATTGATTCAACTAAAAGCTCATGTTGGCGAGGAGATGATTTAGTAAGGATTGTATCAATGCTGCTCTGTATGCTTTACAAGGGGAATCCTGTCCTACGATAGAGGACACACAAACGGCTGGAGACCCACCTTCTCTCGCAGCAGTGACCTCTTTGGTGAGACGAGCGATGACTCTGCAGGCGGCATCGTGTTGGTAGAGGGCGTGAGACAGCTCTTGGCGAGTCGTCTGCAGCTGTTGCCGCAGGGTGAAGCTGTGAAGCATAACAGCATCCTAAAACAGAAACAAAAAACAGGTTGAAGGAACTCTTTCCATTGTTTTAAAACTATTTTACAAAGAGGAAAAAATTAGAAAAAGGAGAAGTCGCCTAACAATGGCTATTAATCAGATTGGTACACTCTACTCTAAGGTTTAATACTGTCAACAATATTGGTTAAAAAGGTATAGAAAGAAAAGATCACTTGTTCAGTAATTCTGGGTAACATTTACAGTATAAACATGTTGCGGTGGATATATCCTCTTCAAGCTTTACAGTACTTACCCACTCATCTTGAAGGGACTTGAGGATGGCAGGAATGCTTGTTGCTGATGGAGCCTTTGGTCTAATGGGATGGGACACTGAAAAAGAAAAGAGTTGCTCTTGTTTAGTCTAATCTTTTCATCAAGGTGGTGTTGTAGGTTACGAGGTTTCAATAACACTCGCTGCAGAGTAGGGCACGTCATACAGTTCTCTTCTATAGGGGTGGTATTTATTCATATTCATGCAAGTGAGCATCTTGTATTTGCCCGAAAAAACATGTTTTGTTCAGCTTCTTTGTGGTTATTTAACATATTGCATGTGGTCCTTGTGCATCAATTTTACAATTATAATCCTACTGTGATGTGCATATCAAATAAATTAAACGTAACTTGAATCGAAATACTAGTTTATCCTTAAATGGAATAATAGTAGCAGCTCTAATCACAATATTGGTTGCAAGACTACCAGCATCATCTCAGGTGCTGCTTTATCAGTTAAACCTCGCTTTAACTAAACAAAAACCCACCTTCATGGAGGTTTATTATTTAATCTGCTTTAGGGGGGTGATTTTTCATTCATTCATTCAGGGTGGTAGTTGAAGAATACTTTGTTATACTTGATCATTAAACTGCATTAGCCTCAGCTCGGTGCTCGTAATGCAGATAAGTTGTACCTTTGATGTCTACGAGCTGCTCCTCAGAAAGAGGCTGCCCGTTCATCGGGTCGGTCCCATTCTCTGCGATGTACTTCTCGATCAGCCGGCGCTCAAACACCTGGCTGGACACCGGGGAGACGCATGGGTGCTCCGGGACCTCGTTGGAGACTAGATAAAAAGCAAACACAGCTTAAAAACACGCCATAGCAGCAACTAAAGACCCACAAACAAGACGGATGGGGCATCACAAGTAGAAGGCGGCACTGCGTGGCCGCTAGCTACATTAGCTAGTAGCATTAGCGCCTACACTGACTCCGCCATATCCATGTAATCTCATTCACTTACTTGCACAAACCAAAGACATCTTCCCGACCCAGTCCTTATAGTCTCTTCCAGAAATTGAATTATACTAGTCTTACGCTTAAACAGTAACAATCGCTAATGTGCACTTTACTTATGTTTTACTCAAATTGGAAGTAGCACGCTGTCCTTTCATTGCCGCTACAAACTGAGCTTCCTCTTCTTCTACGCTTTCTTCTCCGGTCTCCGCCAAGCCACACTTGTCCTCCACTGCCCTCTATCGCCGGAAAACACACCTGCTCCCACCAGGGAAATAAAGGAAGTGGAGTAATGAAGAATGGAGTGGATAGATAGAACATTAATCACTAAAATCACTATAAATCACATTTGGTTGACTGTTCAATTCTTTTATCAAGCTAATATACAAAATATTAAGAATCAAATGTGTTTTTTGTATTCATTTAAAATGTGTCAATATCTTAAGGCCAAGACGCTCAACTTGATTTGCCACATTTGCAAAATTAGGAGGTGGTCATTCAAGGTTTTTGGTCCAGCACCTTTTTAAAATTCAAATTGATATTAAAATAGTCTGCAGGCCACCCTATCTTGCACAAGCTCTGTAATTTAGCATCACTGTCTTTGGGTATGCAATTTTAACATGCAAACTATTGTTATTTGAACTGATGGCCATTTTTCGCATTCTGAAGTTTTGTAAATTTAAAGAAAACACATCAGCAGAATTATCCATAATATAAATACATATTAGTTACATCCAAACAAAGAGCATAGGAGGACATGTATAAAAAAAATGAGAGTGGTAAAGATATATTTATTGTTTAAGAGATGACATTTTGATAGTCCAAAAAAATGACAAGCAGCAGTCCAACCTTTTCTACTAAATATTTGGTCTTACGATATTATCTTGTAGAGTTTACAGATAGATAGGCTATAGCTAGTACTAATACAACAGTTACCTTGAGGGTATAAAATCACTGGACTGCATAGCAGACATTAAACATGATATTTAAATGTTGTTGTCCTTAGGAATGGTTGTAGTTAGGAATGGTTATAATGGATGAAGAAAAAGACGTCAACTAACTCTCTATTACTGTACAGTATTTAAGAATTCCTTTTTGCAAACTTTTATACCACAACTTTAATTTCTACGTAGCCCAGAGATCACACCACACACATACTCGTATCAACACTCAGCAAATACAGTGCACATCATACTGGTCCTGAGGTAGGTTACAGCGGGAGATTTCAGAAGCACCATCAACAGTGTCAAGAAATGTGTAATATGAGACAGGAAGGATGATGCTCAACTCATGCTGTAGAAAATCATATTAAGAAAATGCACATGCAATATTAATACCAAACCATTAAAACTGGACTAAAATGCAGAAGGCACAGGTGAAGTCTTTCTTTTCCAAAACCACGTTCTTCAATCAGAGAAACAGTGCAGTTTCTCCATGCTTTACGGTTTTTATTTTCCTTTTCGAGCTCCAATTCTCTGATTTATAAGAAGTTCAGTTTCTCCGATGTGTAAACATTGCATGAGTCTGAGGTTTCTGTGTCTAGTGGCAGTGTGGAGAAGTATCCTTTTGATTGGCTCCACCTTTTTGCATCTCCATCCTTCTTAATCTGGAATTGAACACAGTCCTCTGAGGAGTGGAGGCAGTCCGAAGCCCCAGGCACTGGAAAATAAATCCTTCTCTCCTCCTCGTCATTTTGAGATGTGTGCCGCTAGGAAGGAATGAAAAGACACGATGGAAAATAACATTTGAGTCTGTGAAGTAGAAATGCAGCTGGAGTGGGGTATTACCTCGGTGGTTATATTATGACATGGGGAGCACCTAGCTGGTGATCTATGTGCTTCCTGGTTCTCGGCTCTTGAACTTCCCATCATGACCGGAGAGTAACCCTGGAAATACAAACAGCCGTAGAACACAAGCACATAATGGTACAAGTACAAAAACACAATCTTTTTTGAAGGGGAGACACTTGAATATGGTAAAACATTTTAACAAATAGATATCAATATAGTTTTTTTTACAACTTATAATTTACAATAAGACATTCATATTATATGTCAACCGGATAATGTGCAGCGCCAGCGAGGCGGTCATTATGATCGTATTTCTTCCGCTAAAAAAGAAAAAACTCCGTTCCACGGTGCACCAACGGCTGGCACTGCGACAACAACAACTTTACGGTAGCACTGTCCAACTCTGTTCACAGTTTCTGATCAATTAACAAGTCCTTAACACACTGCAGAGCCCATACCGTGTTCCTGTTAGTGTTTGCTTACTCTCTGCCTACTTCTGGTGATTTATCTGACATCCAGCACTCTGTCTTTTACCCTCTTTTACTTTCCCTTTCTTGATCCTCCTTAGCAACGGTCAATAAATCCTTGACAGCGGTCTGTACTACTGGATTAACAACGTGTCACGTGTTCTGAATTGACCAATCAGAATCGAGTATTAAACTAAGCCATGTAATAGAATAATATACATTTGCTTTTTATTAATATATGACCAAACCCCTTGGTAAAATAACTATGAAACAGAAATAGGAAAGAAATGTGTGGTGTATAAGGGCTACCAGAGTACCAAAGAGATTAATCAAATTATGAGTAAAAAGCATTTGGGGAATTTATAAGAAATAAACACAGACAAAATACAGTAAAAGCCAGCTCCTAAATGTGTACATATGATGTTTTTGTTCTACTATTCCTAAATAATAATCTTTTTAAAAGAATAACCCAAACTCTTAAAATGGACTTTCACATAACGATGTTACTGCCTCCAGTGTATGGCCTTAACCATTCTAATACACACAGCCTGCTAACTCATAACTCAGACAGTCGGACTTACGGTATGAGAGGGGCTGGCTCTGGGGGTCATTTTTCTCGGTGTTCCAAGCGGCTGAGGGTGGCTGTAGTAGCTCGAGGGCTGAGGGCTGGGCTGGCTGTAGTCCTGCACAGACAAACACAGACACATTCAAGTCTGCATACTCAGCTAAATTGGTCGCAGAGAATAGCTCAACTGGTTTCAAATTATAGAAGTGAAACTAACCCACATGCTTTATAGTAAGGTTTAATGCTAATTGTGATACATTCACTTTGTAATCATGCAACAACATATTATGACCTACAGATGGATGGCAAATTAGGAAATAATAAACATTTAGTGGCTTCGAGAGAGATAGAGCCCTTTAATGGCACATCTACTATAGTCTGCATAATTTCTCTGCTTATTTTTCACGTTTGTTTTTCAATTTGACAGCTGTCTATATGTGTCATATGCAGCCTTTTCCAGATTCAATTACCTCAGAACTTAATCAAAAACAAGGACTCAGAAGAGTTCATCTATATTTAAGCACATTTATTCTTAGAAGAATTTTCAATGAATGGAGGCTTCATTCTAGACACCTTCACACAGCTTATGGATTTAAGAGTATGAAAGTATATGAAAGTATATGCAATATAGCTCCAAAAGCCTTGATTTATAAAGTGTTAGAGTCCACTAATGGCCCTGTTAAGGCCATATGGTCATTTGATCTGTTCCATATAAACTACCCACATGGCGTTACATGTGGCCATATGGCGACATTATTTAATAGCCAACGCTACTTTCTCTAACCCTTTTTTATGTATTTAATTGATCCTTTGAATGTTCACTTTGTAAATGTATTTATAACCAGAAATTATTGCAAACTCAGGGAAACTTCAAACTACAAACGAACATGTTTAAATGTGAAACTGTAATGAAATACCACTGATGTAGTAACATGCTGAGATAAAAACAAAGTTATGGACATCACATGATAGTTCTCATACCTGAACAGCTATCTCAGCCAGAAGTACCCTAACCAAGACATCCTGATTTCCTCACCTGGATGTTGACCCTCGGAGGGTTGGCTGGTAGCGTGCGGTTTCCTCGGAGGCTGGAGATGATCTGCGAAAGGCTGCAGTTTGGGTATCGCCTCATGAAGAGGAGGATACCAGCCAGGGACACAAACATGCCAGAAGGGACAGTGATGGACTTGAGAAATGTTCGCCATCTGCCTCCCCTTTCTGGAGAGATCAGAGGGACGAATATCAGGATGAGCGTGAGGGAGCGAAGAATTTGGATGCAAACAAATTATTATTTCAAGCATGCTGTCACTCACCGATCACCTGCAACCAGGTGGAGGAAACCAGGTTTCCATCCACATCTCTGATCTCATAAAGCCCATCATGCCTTGCACTCAGCCTCATTATGACGACCTCATTGAGGGTGCCGTTCCTGCCCAGAGAGACGAGGCCCCTGTAGCGCATGTCGTGGTCTGTAATGTGGCCCTCGCGGATCAGCTGCACAGGGCCACGGGGGGGCTTGGGGTCATAAGGGCCCAGGGAGGATTCGTCAGGGTATCGGGTGGGGGTAAAAATGAGGCGTGCATGAGGGACAGGAAGAAAGAGGGGCAGGTTTAGAGACTCCTTGGAGAAGCGGGTGACATTAAGGGAGCGTCCTGCATTCACATGCAGGATCATGAACACAGAGATGGGTGCAGGATGAAGGAAATGTCGCGATATGAAAGGGTTTTAGGTGGAAAGGGAAAGATAAAATATAAATGTTATAGATGACAGGATCCTAAACAGGGCATTAACTAAATGTTATTTATATTATTGATTAGTCTATACATTATTTTTCTAGATTAGTCAAATTGCTCATGTCGTCTATAAAATGTCAGAAAATTGTGAAAAATGACCATCCCTGTTTCTCAAAGTCCAAAGTCCAATACTTTAAAAGTATTTTGTTGTCATTCAAAACCCAAAGGTATTTAGTTTAATACGATATTAAACAGTGAAAGCAGAAAAACCTCCATATTTGAGGGGCTGAAAACAGCATTTTCTGCCATATTTGGATGAAAAATTACTTTTAACAGTAAACAAAAAGGTAGCCGATTACTTTTTAAGTTGATCAGCTTATCAAAAAGTCGCCTACTCCCAGTTATAAAGTCAAACGATTCCCAAAACCCATCATCTAATCTTCTCTCTCTGCTCACCACGGACAGTCAGGGTGCTGCGGGACACCACCTTCCCCCTGTCGTTTCTCACGGTGTAGTTCCCCTGGTCTGCTTGCGTCACTCTCTCTGCGACCCACACCTTCCCGGCCCGCAGCAGCCGCCCCCGGCCCGCATCGCTGGTCTCAGGGTCCGTCCGGTTCCACAGCACAACCGGCATGGCTTCAGGTGGAGCACCCCAGGGAGTAAACTCCAGAAGGGAGCCATTTTCAGGGATGTGGTGTTCAAAGTTCTGCCCGTAGAATCTGTGATGGGACTTAATGCATGCTGAAGCAGGACAAAGAGTAAACTGTGATATACTTGAATGTATGTTACTTCTTAACTTCCCAGCTAATTTCAGAAATAAATATTTGTTATTTTGTAGTATTCTTACACTTAATCCAAGCCATGAACGAGGCAGGAGATGGATTTAAAGGTAAGAGGAAACTATTGTACCTGAAACAGTGAGTCGAACAGCTTCATAGGTGAAACCAGAGGACAGTTTGATGGAGTAAAGTCCCTGATCCTCATGAGTCACTTCTCTCAGGACTAGCATCTTATCCCTGGTCCACTCAAACCGTGGGTCCTTAACCTGCAGTTGTAAAGTAAATAGGTTTTGGAAATCTGTACACACATCAAAATAAACAAACATTGACAAACTTCCACTCACAATGGTTTTGTCCAGCAGTGCACGCCTCGGCCCCTCGGGGTCTGGAGTGAAAGTCACCGTTCTGGATGTCGAGTAAACGGGAAGACGAAAATCCCGACCGGAACACACCATTTGGGCTTCCTCTCTTTCACCTGTGGGTGGGGTAAAGAAAGTCAGCAACCTCAACAGAGATGATGTTTTGTAGGTGAAAGATTTTGGATGAAAGTTGACTCACTTGGTACATCCCAACCTACGGAGGGACAACAATGAAATATTATTATGCATCTTCTCAAGCAAAATGCATAGGCCTCAAATACAATGTAAGACACGATGGTACCACTTTCTAATAAGAATATCCAATTACCATTGTAATGGATTTATAAATTGTACAAGGATTAATGACTTAATTGATGGTTAATAAATCATATAATAATGTTCAGACTTATGGGTAAAGATACAGTTTTCCATGCAGGTCAGCCCTTGTTAAGGTCACCAATGATCCCTTTCTGGCACCAGAGAGACAGCTGATTGCTCAGTCTTTACATTTGAAATACTCTGCCCATTGAGATCAGAGAGGCTACATCTTAAAAATAAAGAATTTATACAAACTCTATGTTCACTTTGATAAGAAAATTGCCATACAAATCAAGTATCATTAGTATAGTTAATAGATATAGAGGTCTGTTTTAAATTGCTATAAGATTAACTTTTGGTTTCCCATGATGTGGTGTTTATTTTTATTTTTTTATTCTTTTCACTCTTTTATCTGTATGAAATGATGTCCAAAACATAATAATGTTTTTCAAAAAAGAAATCTGGAGATTAGTTTTTCCCCATGAATTTGTTTATGCAAAATACAAACCCTCACAGCATAGACTGTTTGACCATTGAGCTGTGGATTATCTGGACCATAATCCAATTATCAACAAGAAATTAATATAAAAAAACATGGATTTGGAGATTAGGTTAAGAACCTTTTATTTGTGAATATAATTTTTGCATTTATAATTGCATGACATACTTCATGGCAGATTCTAGGGAAGTGTGAAATATGTGACTCTGATATTTGTATATGGAAACTGGAACCAATGCATGGTTTATCAACATTAAAGACTATATCATTGGCGTTAAAAAAAGTTTAACACCAGTGAAGGGACTTTTCACAACCTGGAAACCAGATTATTTTGTTTAGTAATACATAAAGCATTAGTAATTTAACAATTGTGTAATCCATTAGTCCCTTACAAATTAAATGTAAACAACAAATGGTGTCTTAATCAAAATGGAAGCAAAACTATGTGCACAGTGTGACTTACCCACAGCAAAAGGAATGGCTAAAAGGGCAGTGAGCAGGACACAAGGGGACATCTTCACCTGTAAAGACAGTGTTTAGTCTACAGAGACATCCACCCCCACCTTCACATCACATCTCTGAATAAGCTGCGATCATAAATCTACAAGGATCAGAGACGAGGTGCCTCCTGCAGAGCGATACATCGAGAAGACATAAATATTGTCACAGTGATCCATGACGCTGCTGTCTGAAGTAATGTCCACGCAGGTGTCCAACATTTCTCGATGAACGCAACATTTACAGCGACCAGGAGGCCGCCACTTATTTAAATCACATAGTCTGTGACACACATATACACAGAACTCACCTGCAGCATGTATGAAGAATAAATGCACCGCGGGATATTTGTGTGTTTGTGTGAATATGGATAAGAGGATAACGTCCTCTGCAGAGCGCGCATGGGCACTGGTCCCCCTGTTTTATTTATGGCGATGCTCCTGCGCAAGAGACGTCACGTCTGCCTGGATTTCCTGTCAGGTCCTTGGTATGAATACACTATTGGCGCAAGAGAGCACCGTTACAACGTGGGATCCTCCTGACTGGGCTTTCCATCAAATGATAAGTACTATTTTTTGTATTATGTGGTTTTGCCTTCTTATTTTTTATATGTGTAATAGCGGTGCCATATTGTTAATTTTCCAAGTAAAGATTTATAAAATATGGTTTAGAGTCAATCCAGTTCTTCTTGGGAATATGAAAATGTCCCTAGAACAAAATTAGTTGCATACAAAAATCAATATTTGTAAATCCATCACCTTTAAAGGTTATTAAAAATGTCCTTATTTTAAAGTTGTATTGTTTTTTCCGTTGTTCTTTTTAAATAATATTTACCACCAGGCCAAAACATTTTAGAATACAAAAAATGACAAAATAAATGACATTATTTCTTCATATAAATTACCGAAATTACAAGAAAGGTCCATATCACTTCTAAACCTTTTTAGTGTATTTTTTTACAGGATATATATTGTATGTAACATTTTGAATGAAACCTCCTCAACTGTATTACTTACTTCTGTTGTACTGCAGTTCAGAGGGAAATAGGCTAATATACTTTTTACAGGCCTATGTTATAACTTGTCAACTTTTTAAGAACGTTTTTTAAAGAATATTATGTGCTATTTTAAACAAACAAAGAATTATTAGTGTTATTAGTGAAAAGGATGATAAGTGATGTGGATAAACCATCAATGTTAGTTTGAAGAGAAGGGTAAGGAACGAAGAAGAAGCCAGGACATCAGAGACTCAAGAAGTAGGCCCAGATCAGGGAGGAAGCACATTATTTGTGTTGCATCATTAAAGATCAAGGTCCTTAACATTTCTCGTCAAGATGATAAACTGCTAAGGCAGAAAGGAAAAATGAGAGAATAGAAAAAGTTGTTGATTCTGTGAGAAAGTTGGGGACATTATGGGAATTACTGGCAGGAAGTGCATGCCCCCTCAGGGTAGGGCTGGTTGATGGAAAATGTTGATATATTTATTTGTATTATATATTTTTTGTTATTGGGAGATTTGTAGAATTGTGTTCAGTTGAGGGCGCTGATGCAAGATGTTGGATACCAACAGCAGATTAAAAACCAACGAAGAAGAAGAAACTGATCTTCAAGTTTGTCAAAAACACTGGTCTGAGGCATAGGTCTGTGGACAAAGATTTAACATGAAGATTCAATAAATCAACAGTAGGTGGCGATAATGCTCCAAGTGGTTGCGACATGCAGCAAAGAAGAAGAAGAAGAAGAAGAAGAAGAAGAAGAAGAAGAGAAGCAAGCAAGCAAGCATTGCAAGCAAGCCACACCTTATCGAACCAACTAGCTCTATGTCCGTGTCCGTCCGGACAACAACAACACACATTCCCCGAAACACAGAGGAAATAACTTTCAGTGAGTAGAAAGAAAAAGTCTACCTGTCACTTTTTCACATGTTGTGTTTTCTGCTGTTCAGTTTTCTGCTGTGTTAGTTTGCATACACGTTGTGATCGTGTTCAAATGTAACATGCTAGTTAAAGCGTATCCTCTCTCTGCAGGACATGTTATTGCTGTACCTGACACTTTCCTGCTGCGTCACGTTTGGAAGTGAGTATGAATCCTATTACTTTGCAGAAGAAATGCTACAGATACAACCCATCTGACTTTTAAATGATGTTGTGCAATCCTTGCTTAGTGGCCCCTAATGACACATATAGATATAGACATTAACAGTGATGTTAGTAGTGATTAGAGAATCCGTCCTTCATGTTTTAAAGTAACAGAAACAGGTCATAGTTATTTAAAACTCAATGGTGAAGTTATAAATATTGCTATAAAACGTAGTACAAGGGTAGTCCTACTTAGTGTAAAAATCTGAGAACTATAACATAACAATTTAAGGAGCTGAAGGTGCTGAAATATTCACCCCTGCAACTTGTAAAAACATATCACTGTGTTTGAAGGAACTGCAGCGTGAAATATATTCGCACTTTTTATGTGGCTGCTGATTTATTGTTCGCAGTAAGATCAAAATATAAACGGAACCCTTCTCCTCCTTCCATTTTGTAACTTCTGCTTGGTGCAAATAGGTTTTATTTATATGCAATCTTACACAATAGACTCAGCTGTTTCCACCCTAAAGTGTAGCAACTTGTTAAAGAACATACCAAGTAGCATTGATTTAATTGAATCAAAAAAGTTTAATACATGTAATTATAGAAACACACATTTATAGTTTCTGACCTTTTTATTATGTTTTAATATGTTTTTGAGCTGTGAGTTTGTAGTCTGCCCATCCTCCGACTCATTCTCATGGAACAAAATAACTTGGATACACCTGGGGGGGTATATTAAGAAGCAGGATTTTCGCTTAGCCGGCTAACTTCAGGGAAAACCCGGTGTTTCCGGTCCTACAAAGCTGGTTCTCTTTTTAGCAGGCTAGATCTCCATGGTAACTTATGCTGTGCGGCTAACCTATCCTATTGTGTTATTTTACATTTGTTCCCTGTACAGCACTTTGGTCAACTGAGGTTGTTTTAAATGTGCTATATAAATAATAATAATCAAGATTGAATTGAGATTGAAAGTTACAACCAGCCCTTTGAGTGCAACCATAATGCTGACGTGGCCCGCAATGAAATTGAGTTTGACACCCCTGCTGTATACCATCAGAAATTGCTTGTTCTATTAAATATGTGCAATAATTCTAACATGTTTTTTGTTTGTACGTGCTTTTTCAGATTGTAATGACAGGGTAACAAAGAATTACAGGGGATCATACTCCTTTGATATTCCTAGACAGGCCGAATACCTGGAGTTCATTCCCCTTCAAAGTGGAGACCTGCCACAGGTCCTGTGGAATCGTTCCAACCCTGCCAAAAATACGGGAGGAAGAGGGCGGCTGAAGCATGGTACCTGGGAAATGAAAAACCTTAATCAGGATGACACGGGCCGCTACCACACCAGAGGAAAAGCCAACGCTTTGCTGGGTTGGGTGTCGCTCGAAGTAACAGGTGATGGAAGCTTAATGTGAATATTCAGACAGCTGCATATCTGATTAAATGTTATAACATTGTATACTCTTTTCATATACAGCAACCAAGGAAATCTATTCAATGAAGGAGCAAGAGTCGCTACTCATGTATTATCCTTTTTCTGATACCCCGTGGACTGTCACTTTTAAAGCTGAGGAGGAGGAGTACGAGGAAACATTGTTGAAAGCAGGCAGACTGCACAGAGGGTATCAATCGGACTCAGGTCTTTGGACTCTACCAGATAGGATTCAGTTTGAGGGCCTTGGCATAGAGATTAATCCTTTGGAAGTCTCTGACACCGGCACTTTTAGGTTCAGAGACCAGGGTGGCCACCTGGCTAAGATTGTGGAGCTGGCGGTATACAGGGGTGAGCAACAGCACATTCATTTGGAAAAATGTAAAAAGAAACTGTTCACGATGATTTGATTTAACATATTCCCCCTCCCCCTTTTTATCCTCCTACTGATCCAGACCATACTTCTGATCCAGACAGTACTTTTGTTTTTGTTGGTATTGCTGTTGGAATATTCTTGGCGCTCTTAGTCTGCTGTTGCTGTGTGAGAAAGTGCTGCTGTCAAAAGAGCTCCTCTAAAGTGGTGGAGACGGCTCCTCCCACTGCAACTGTACCTGCATCGTATTACCCTGTAAGTGCCTCATCGAACAGGAATTCAACTGTTTTAAAAATGTGTTGATTTTTTACTTAAAAATCTTTTTTTTTAATTGCAGGCTGTGAATCAACCTGCAGGCACAAGACACACTGCTAAACCTGCTACCAATTACTCCTATCAGCCTTATTCCCAGGCTCCCAGAGGATCTACAGCTGAGCCGTCGGTAGGTGTTTTACAATGGTTTTCTAAATGTGAGGTGCGCCCCGCACTTCAGTACCAAATTCGCTCCCTATGATTTGAAGTTGGAGATTTTGTTTCCCATCACCTACATTTTTATCAAACTAGAAAGGGAGCTTTTGATCGCGACGATGAATTGAAAATATTTGAAATCAAAGTAAAATGTCTTTCATAGGTGTTATGACAGCAGTCCTATAAGACCCATAAGAAATATGTTCTCCTTTTTCTGAAACCTGTGTATTGGTTTTCCTTTCAGGTGAATGTCCACGTGAACCCCCTTCAGCCTGAGGTACACACACAAACATGAATATTGTTTAACAAACACCTAGAGAGCCCTCATTCTCACATAAATGCGTGTCTCTTCAAAGGCAGAACTTTCTAACACTGTTTCATTAACACATACTTTTTAATTTCCCCCACCTCGGCTCTCAGGGTGCTCCTCTAGGAAGGCAAGAAGTCGATGGAGCCTCCGCACCCGGCTCTAATTTCCTGTCCTCAGATCCTGGGCCCAGGTTTGAGATGAAACTGACTTCCCCTCTCCCCCTCAGTGCAGAATCGAATTTCCCGCATGTTTATACCTCTGCTAAACTCAACTTTTTGTAAGAAGCCAAATGAAAATGTCCAGAGATGCTGAGTTTTCATTCAGCATTGTGCTTTGTTTCTATCCTAATTAGTTATTTATTAGGTCTGCATAATAGGTGTACGAGATAAGGGACGTGTACACATACACACTTTGTTGACACATCACCTAATTGTAGGATAAAAACCAACAAAAACCTGCTGTAAACAAAGGGTTTTGAGACCAGTTCAAAAGATAGATCCCAATTTGGAAATGTTTGCGTTGCATTAACATAAAAAACACAAGGCAATGAAATTAAGACACAGAAATAAACAATCCAATATATTTCGGTAATAAAAAAAATATTTAGCATTTAAAAAAAAAAAAAAAAAAAAAAAAAAAAACCTATATATATATATATATATATATATATATATATATATATATATATATATATATATATATATATATATGTGGAAATACAAATTTCCAGTAACAAAAAAAGTAACTCTTGATAACTCTTTGCTACCCAACAGTAGAGGGTACATTTTAATTTTAAGGTATAAATCAATTAAAATCGGTTCCTACAAATGATCACGGTATTTTGTTTACAGGTAAGAAGAACATAGGTCTCTTACTGTAGCTCCACACTGTATCGTTAACGCAGAGGGAACTGCCATTACACACAGCATATCTGTGTTATTATATTCAATATAAATGCCTCTGCCATTAACTCAGGGTGTTTTAAAAATGCATCATGTACACTTTACCTTTGCCATTCCGCCTAATATATTGCAGGGCATAGAGAGATGACAGTATTATGAGGACTGGAAGTGAATCTGTGTAGCAGATTTGAGAAAGTAGAGGATTTAAAACAGACTTAAACACTCAGGGATCATAATATGAACCACTACTTTTAAATAAAATACATCAAATATAAATATAAATATTTTTATATCGTTGTCTCATATCTCCATTGGGCAAATTCTGCCTCATGTATCAGCGTGCATGTGAGGCTTTATCATTACGTGTTTAGAAATGATGTGATCTTTTTTATTGGTGTTTTTCTTTGTCAAAATGTACCCTAAAAATATTTTGTTGCCTATTTGTAGATGTTGTGTAAGGTGGAACTTTTTGACCATGTTCTTCTTGTGGCTTTGAGAAACTACCTGCTCATTAAGCCATCTAATCATAGTCAAATTAAAACAAACACATTTCTGCGTGACATGTAAAAAGGTTTTACTCTTATTTTGACTGAAGTTTTTTATTATAGTATTTCTCTTGCTTTTTGATGTTAAAAAATGAATTGCCTTACTGGACTATATTGCATCCCAGAGAAAAGCTGCACTTACCTGTATGTACCATGGTATTAATGTTGTGTCAAATTATCCGAAACTAAATTGATGCATTAGTGTAGTGTCAAGTAGTTTAAGCATGCATGTGTGTATAACAATAGAAACACAAGTACAAGTTTTCAAACAATCATAGAGTAATAACCAACATATAATTCTTTAATGTGACGGTGCAAAAGCTCACAGATGCAAGTCTTTATGGTTTGGAATGATTGTGTCTCTATTATTGCCTTCATGTTGCTTGGTGAGGACACTGAAACCCTGTTTTTGCAATAAACCTATATTTTCTGATCACTTAAGAATTTTTTTTTTTTTTTTTCAAAAAGATGAATTAGTTTTTGCTAATGGTTTGATCTAATACCTTCTTATTTTGAATTATAAAGCGCACTGTTGAAAATACATCATGTCACATGTCTCTTCTTTTTTGCATGCACGTTACAAGGGGCTTCCCACTTTTGATTACATCTGATGAATTCTAGATGTAGCAGAGCAGGCTGTGAAAACCATTAAACGGGGTATCCAGCATTTTAATGTAACATTTCATACAAACTGGAGGACAATGTTCTGATTTTCTATTTGACTAATTTGGTTATTAAACTGATAAAACAAGGTAAAGTACATCACCTCTGTACATGCATAGACATTTCTTATTGTATAGACCCAAAGTTAAATCGATTACCAGAGAAAATTACTATTAGATCTATCAATAATAAAAATGATTATCTTAATAATGTGCCTTTACACAAGTGATTGACCTGGCATTATTCATCAGGAAAATGGTGGCCTTCCCCCAACTCCAGCTTAAACATCTACTTTACCGGCTGCTGGGTTCTGTCCACTGGTTTAGCAAAAGATTAAGAAAATGTGTATCAATCAAATATTATCCAATATAGTTTTGCCTATTAACATAGGAATGAGTTGAACAAATAATAAATAGTTTAAGGCCTGTGCTGGGTGATCCTCCTTACATCTTATAATTTAAAAAGCAAATACATATAAATACAGTATATTCAAACAAATCAAAATTGATAAATAAAGCTTGTTTATTGGAAAACGTTTTTTAAAGCTAGAGAAGATCCCCGACAGAGGTCTGAGCTAAAAGTCCTCTAATCCTCTATATAATTAATATTGCATAATAACTGACCCCTGGTGCCCTAACATTGTTCCCAACACGCTCCCTGGGAAAAAAAAGTTGAGCATCCATCGTGTCCTTGCTTTACAAGCATGATTGATATTTTTAAAAGTACATTTATTCAAGTACGGTACTTGTACTTTACCTGAGTATTCTCAATCTCAGTTTTTGAGCTTCATACTTCTACACCACTACATTTGAGATGCCGATATTGTACTTTTTACTCCACTACATTTATTTGACAGCTTTTAGTTACTAGTTACTTAGATTTAGACTATTAGCTAATACAAAATATAAATCAATTATTAAATCAACTTTAACATGTAATTATCCAGCAGCAGTATATCAAGTTATTCACATTAGCTCCACCTTTACAAGCTGTGATAAAAGCACATAAATAATCATCATAATAACTCAGTAACTCAATATTATAAAATGTTAAATGTGCCATGCAATAAGGAGTACTTTTTACAAGTACGACTTTAAATGCAGGACTTTTAATTGTAACAACTTACTTTTTAGTAAAATGTAGAATTAGAATCTGAGTAGCCTACTTATTCCACCACTGCCACTGAGCCTGGTGGCTTTTTGTGACTCAGCCATTTTGGCACTTTAGGAATCTTGTAACGAGAATGGATGTCAGTAATTTCCTATGGTCCTTGAACGCATTATGTGTGCATCCGCAGAAACGCCCTGTGGGTATGCTGAGCCCCCTCCCCCGTCCTGAAAACCTACTAAAAACGAGCTCGGGGTTTGTGGTCTGTCTCACCGCGAATATATTGAGGTGTTTGCACCCAGTTTAATGTTGAATAATAAGGACTGGCTCCGACCTACACTGAACACGGCTGAGGTGTTTCTCACTGAAGACGATGATAGCGTTGTTGTTGCTGGGTGCCTTTCTTTGTATGGGTGAGTAGCCTAAGTGTAAACATATCCTAAAGCTGCTTAAGACAAAATCTGTGTACTTTAAGTTTTGTACCCAACAGTTAGTAATAATTAGCCTGGAGGCCAATATCATGTGATTGGTGGAACGTAAACTAACTAATCACACGTTACTCAGTGTATACAATTATGTGTGTCGTTATTTCCAATGAATGCTACTTTACACTGGTAAATAGTTACTTAAAATGACACAATACAGATATTCTAAACTGCATTAGATTAAATGCAATAACATAATCGTTTTCTTGCTAACTTTTATAATGTTTTGTGTCCCATTACATGTTTCCTGCACAAGATATTCATTTGTGCACTTGAGTTATAACATCGACTACATCCATAATTAAACAATAACTAGTTAATAAAGTTGGCAAAATCTTTAAATCAAGCTAAATATTGAATAGGAGGAGCTACTTTTATAATGTATTTTTGTTTTAATATTGCTACCATTACAAAAAAGTTACCTTTATGGTCAGCATCCAGGGCTTCTGCCAAAACAATGCTGTCACATTAATTCACAATCATTTATCAGATTTAGAAAAATGTTATTACTTGTAATGCATTTTGTTTGGACCATAGGCTCAATTATACAAACTAACTTGGTTAATAACTTAGCTAAAGTTATGCATGAGGTGTGGCTAAGTAACAGATAGCTTTCTAACCTTAGCTTACGTGAAGGTTAACTAACTGGCTGCCTCTTCTGTCATCACTCTTGGCAAATAGAAAAACAATTCAAAATATAAGACTTTGGCTGCATTTAACAAATCAGAAAAGCAAAGTGATGAATATATGTAAATTGTTAACCATGGTTGATATTTAGTAAAAATGCTGCATACCAATTATGATAAGCATCCATGCTTGTATGTGTCTGGGTTCATTCGTAACCTTTCTGTTGTATTTTCCCTCTCTAGGCCTGGCAGAGCAGCGTTATGACGTAGAGTATGGAGACTCTCTGAACTTATGGGCTCCCAGAAAGCCCAAGTCCTTTGAGTTCACTCGCAAGTTCAGCTCAAATGTGACCATCTTGTGGAAATGGGGTGAACCGTTGACCTCGTTGGACGAAAGGCGGAAATACACGGGTATCTTCTTTGAGATGTATAATTTAACTCAGAAAGACATGGGCATCTATAAGTTCAGAGGCAAAGAACAGAAAGAACTGTCGACCTACACAATTGAGGTAAAAGGTAAATATCCTTTTTAGTTTTCAATTTTCATCAAATACATTTTCCTATCCTAGTACTTCTTTTTGTCAGGATAGTGTTGGTGTCACACTTGTTTCTTTAAAGTTTGTACACTTAACATGGTACGACCTGAATATCAGGAAGCAAAAAATTTGACTTTTCATAATTAAAAAGCCCCTTGTATTTAGCTTCCTGAGATTTCTTTAGCATGTACAATAGTTTATTTTAAGAAGCTGTAGAGAAACATGATTTGTTTCCATACAAAAGAACAATCAGTTTATCTTTTTGATAGGGTTTTAACCTTCTAAACTCTCTGCAATAAAACGATAGATTATTCCTTCAATTCTTTAAAAGCCAGCATGCTATATGAAAGACTAAACTGTAAACTTATACTGAAAACCAATTCTCTACGGTAGAATTGTTTGATCTGAAAAGATTTTAAGATATTGCTTTTTTATATGCTCTCTTTGTGTTCACTGTCTTCCAGCAAAAATAAAGTCCTTTCATAAGAGTCCTGGAAAACACCTCCGATTCGCTGCTAAACTGGAACCAAACTTCTGCAACGTTTACTTCTTTCCAGAAGGCACACTCAGGACTAGGATGTCGGAGGTTAGGATTGTCCGTCGTGGCAAGCTGCAGAGGCATTTGGATGATCATGGGCTTGTAGGGTTTTATCTGAATGAGCCATGTGAGATTTACATTGAGGCCATACAGAACACATACAGGGGACGCTATGAGTTCAGGGATGAGAATAATGACCCAGCCTTAGAGGTGTATCTGCATGTAGCTGACCGTAAGTAACCTTCGTGTTTTTCCATTAAGTGTCAGATGACTGTTATTGGTGTACAATATAGTCCTAAACAGCCTTATACATAGCTTAATGTGTTGGTGCCAATGCTCTTTAATATCATGTTTTATAGCTGAATTGAAGTACCTCAGAATGACCTTCTTAAACTTCAAATATTTTTAGTTTTATCCTTAGCCAAGCTTTTAGTTGTAATCTATTGTATTTAAAAGAATGACTCCCTTGTACATCCCTCAAACAGGGATTCCTTCAGTTAAGGGACCAATAGACAAACTCAATATGTGCAATATTAATGCACTCAAGAAGGAAGAAGTGCTTGTAGCCATAATATTCAAATCTAAATGAGTTAAAAAAAAACGTTCAACATTTTGGATACTATTCATCTGCTAACATGCCGGAGAGATGGATACTCTCATAATGGTACAATACATGTGCTCGCTTAGCACAAACACTGAAAACAACCATTTTCTCACCTGTCAGCAAGTTTGAGAGACAAAACTTAAAAAGTAGATGAATAACCAAACCATGCAGAGGAGTGTTTTGTTCTCAGAAGAGTCTTGTGCTTACTGTCTTCCAGCAACCATTAGGACCTCTGAACTGAAGGTTGGTGCACAACTCAGCTTCAATTTTGATCTGGAACCAAACGACTGCAATATTCACTTCTTCGGAGAGCCATCGTTTGATATAGTTCGTCATGGCAAGCTGAAAAGGCATTTGTATGAAAATGATTGCGTAGGATTTGAACTTATAAAGCCATGTGGGATTTTAAAGGAAGACCTCCAGATGTCTTGCCAGGGACGCTATGAGATCAGGGATCAGGATGGCGACACAGCCTTAGTGATGATACTAGAAATGGAGGGTAAGTAACCTGCCCATCTTCTTTAAGTGTCGAATGACTGCGTTTGAATTTCAACACTAAAAACTGTCTTCTATTATCGTCCTCCTGTCGACACCTTTCTTCTTATGTCTAAGAAAGATTTACAATGACACGAATCAGAAAAAAGCAGGATATCCTCGCATTGTAACCAAAGCAGCATATTTACAATAGTATACACACACATTCTTGCAAATGACATAATCAATCAGTCAGCACCATCTTTACATTTCTCTGCCCATTGACTCTCTGTTTCAGCACCGCCTGCTGAGCATTCGGCTATTGTTATTAGTATGGGTGTTTTCTTCTCCTCACTTTTCGTGTGTGTCTTGATGCGCTGCTGCTGTAAAGGCAGCTCCTCCGAAAACAAGACATCTGAGCCTGAAGCTGCTGGGCCTGATGTGCCATACGAAGAGGTGAGGCTACCTGTGTGAACACTATGGTATGCCGTTGTTAGTATTGTTGTTAATAAACTAATTCCCCGTTGTGTCAATCTATACAGTACGACCTTGAGCCTGTTCGACTGCAGCCAGATCAAGTCAGCGAGCCCTCTGGGACCCCTTACCGCGCTCAGCCTCCTCTTACGTCCACCGACCCGCTGGTTAGTGTCTGTTGCATTTCAAACAGAGAACTTATCTACATAATCTGCACTACTTTATTCTACTCTATTTCTAATCTGTTTCTTTTTGCACTGTTTGTATTTTATTTGTGTTTTATTGTTTTATGTCTTGTACATTATATTGCATTGTTGGAGGAGCCTAAGATTGTCATTGCCATATTTACACTGTAGCTACTGGGCAGATGACAATAAGGCCTTTGGAGCTTGAATCTCTCTTGTTTTCTCAAACACTTGAGCTCCGTTATGCTTTTCCCTCTCCACTACTTACACGTTATGTTTTGCTTCACAGATACACAATCATCCTTATGTGGAGATGCCACCAACATATTCTGAGGTATGAAATAATTCATATAAAGCGGAATTGTATTTTTCAAAATCTATTTATAACTTCTTTTGGTCACATTAGTTAAAATAACTTATCTTATTTGCAAAATCTCACAATATCCTGACAGTAAAACAAGAGTCGGTAGTCTTTTCTATGACTCTCCCCAGTGATCTTAATGGCTCTTGCAATATTTTTATATAAAATACATATATTTGTCTGAGTGAAAACACCCCGTCAAAGCCGTATTGAATATTTCTATTCAAAAGTTTTCATATCATATTAAAGTGTACTGGTGTTGGGAACAGTCTAGCCAATCCTAAGCAGGGGTACGATTTCTCCTCATTTCCCATCCATGTTGGCGGAGTTTAGAATATCTCGTATACTATTATTCCACTGTTCATTTCAGTAACCCTAGTCTCATATAGCTGCCCTGCCAGCATCTAACTCCTGAATGCGTATATTTCGTTTTTTTCATATGCCGATAGCATATTCTGAAACTAATGGATTCATGCTAGTTCATCATTTTATTTCAAATATTCTCCATGTAGCCTCTTTTTAAACAGCAGTATGTAATGTTTGTACTTTAGTCTTTCATTGATCTGTTTTGCCTCAATATGATCTTGCTTGTGATACTTCTTTGACATATTTGTCTCGCAGATTTTTGCTGCATCAGGGCAAACAGACACTCCAACTTTCCCCGTCCACTCTGACCCTGAGCCGCGGTTCGAGGTGAAGGGGATGACCTTTCCCTCCGCTCCCCCACTCAGTTCAGACTCAACTATCTCTGATGTTTATTGCTCGAGCAAACTCAACTTCCTCTGAGAGCCTTGATTTTGAAAGATACATTCAAATGTGTAACCTCATTCATATTATGGCAAAAGTTTTGGTAAATATTCATATTCATCAGAGGCTTCCTGGATTCTCAGCTGGAAACTGGTCCCAGCCAAGAAATAGTCCTGTCCATAAACCACCATAAAACTTGGTTCTGTTGTTTATATGCTTTTTTAGCTGATTAAACAAGATAAGATGTTAGTTAGTGAGCTTTTAGAGGTGCCGGTAGGTAAAGTTAGCCAAGCTATCGGTTGGCCTTTGCTGGGACCTAATTTTAGTACCTAGTAGTTAAGTGTACAAGTACATTTAAACTAAAGTTTGACAAGGTGCTGAGCACTAAGTACCCGGATGAAGGTACACTCGTTATGGTCAAAAAGTTGTGGAAGTTGGAGAATTCTCACACTCAGCAATCACCATCTTGGCTACGTAATGGCAGGTGGCAAGACCAGTCACAATGTGGTTGCTGTGGTGAACACAGAACTATAAAAATTAGGGTGATACATGATCTTTTCAAACGTTTAACATAACTTGCAAACATACCACTATATTGTTGTTAAAAGGAAGCAGTCCATAATGGTTTGGTACTGCGAACAATAGTGAAGAGCAGCAGTGTGTATTTTCAACACAGTCTCACGGCATTTCGTGTTATAGTCACAAAATTAATCTATTGGTTCGTGTTCACCATCACAAATTCGCAATTTTTTTCGTTCCACACAGCACGATTTTAAAAGCAATGTAAATAATAACAAATTAGAAGGAATAACAGATTTAAAAATACAGATTTCAGTATTCTGACACAGAACGATTTT
This sequence comes from Notothenia rossii, assembly GCF_949606895.1. Classification (NCBI taxonomy): domain Eukaryota; kingdom Metazoa; phylum Chordata; class Actinopteri; order Perciformes; family Nototheniidae; genus Notothenia; species Notothenia rossii. Next base: position 74,796,545 of record NC_136901.1, on the reverse strand, counting down.
AGAAGTAATGTATTTCTATATGTTATGTCTAGTATGTTTCGTGCCTGCACCAAATAATAACAAATTAGAAGGAAATAAAGATGACAAAAAATACAGATTTCAGTATTCTGAGGCTCTTTGCCCATTTCTTTTCCTCGCGGACGGCAAAAAAAACTCAGACATTATACAATTTAAAATAAAAGGGATAGGGTTAGGCTTAGGGTAAGATATTGAGTAAGAAAATGTTTTTATGAACGACACAGCTTCTGGTCTTTCAAGACCCGACAGGACAAAAAGACGTGGTGCAGGCACGAAGCATAGACTACCAATAGAAATACATTGCTTTTAAAATTGTTCTGTGTGACACGAAAGAAATGCGAAAATTGTGTTTGTGAACACAAATCAATAGATTAAATTAATTTCGTGACCAAAACACGAAATGCCGTGAGACTGGGTTGGCATTTTAGACAACGCAACCAAGCTAGGCTAGGCTAGCTAGGCTAACCTGCTGCTGGCTGTTATTTTAGTTTTACAGACCAGAACATAATTATGACTTTGTGCCTGAGGATCACACATTCCATACCAAAAGCTAAATTGAACTTTTACAATGATAAATCTCTCTTTCCTATCTCACTTCATGAGTGACACTCAAATAGCTAATTTGTTTCTCCTATTTCTGAATAAATAGCTTTAAAGTGCTTGCAGTTATGTCAGGGATGAACCATTTACTGCAGCTTAACTGAATATTTGTAGGTAGAAAGCATTCCTAAAGTAGCCTTAATTGATGCAAAGCTCTCTGTATTTACTCCAATGTGAATTCTCAGGTTCATATTTGCATTGTGTGTCTCTCTTAGGACATGTTTACATGTTTTAATGTTCAAAAGTGCTTTATATTTTCTCATACTGCCTTTTTTCATCCTCTGTCTGAAACCAGAGCCCAGTCTTCTCTGATTGGTTAGCCATTTACATGCACACAAACCTATAAAACACACTCCAGGAAAGGCATAATAGGGCCTCTTTAAAAGTTGAAAAGTCCTCATGTTACTTATTTGGCCATTTGCTTGGCACTCTGCATGTAATTCAGCTTCAGTGCATTTAAAACGTTTATTTATACAGTGAAGCGTATATGTGAATTAAATTAACTTCTGAAGGAGCTGTAGCCTATATGTTTATGTATATTGATATGTACTAACCACTGTATTTCATTGTCTTAGGTAAGTCTCAAACACATACACAGATTTAAATGTGCTAATGTATATTATGTGTCTTGTAAAGTGATTGTTTGATAGTAAAATCACAAGCACCAGTTGCCTTGTACATCATTTCAATGGCATAAAAACACCTCTGCACTGCACTTATGTCAACATTGTACCATAAGTGCATTACTCAATACACATTTGTATGAGGTGCAATAAATGTTATTACACACGATTTCATTTTTTCTTTCTGGGAAAATAACTGGTAGGGAGGGAAATGTCGGAAGATATCAGCGACAAGGACCTGAGATATGTTATTATCTGACAAATTAGTTAAACTGTCTAATCTGTGCATGGTTAGGGTTCACTTTCCTGTATTGATTGTCCTTTGTGGTTAATAATCTGAAATGAGGCATGATATCACCAAGCCTTACAATAAAAATATATTGAGAATGTATTGTAGTTTTGTTACGCCACTACAAGCACCACCAATCCAACATGTCAGCGCAAAGCCAAAGGTTTATCCATGCATTTTAATTCCCTTCGAACAATACCAACCAGTCCAAAAAGGATGATCGCCTGAAAAGCACTGTAACAAATAGTGTAGCATATGAAAATACAGTATGACTATGTTCAACTATTTCTTTTTTAAGTATAGGTGTTGAAATGTCATCAAAGGGTGCATACAACAATATTTGTTTCCACTTTGTACATCTGTAAGCCACATGGTGGTGGTGAAAACTACTCTGAGATTCAGTGTTATCTTTTAAGTTGTTTTGGCTAACTAGATAGCAGATTGTTGCTTATGGTTTTATAACTTCACACTGTACATTTTACATTTCTATTTATTTGACATATTACTGCACACTAAATGTAAATAATATTCCACTTTTATATTGTGTTAGCTGTAATGTAGCCCTTCAATGGGGTTTTATTTATCAGATACTTTTCATATTTTTTCTTAACGCTGAACTTCTATATTTTCACTCTTTTGGTTCTGTTTTATCTTCTATTTTGAGATGTTTACTTTGTATAACTGTTAGTTTTTGACTCTTTTTTTTCCCTATTTGGGATTATTAAGTATTAATTAAAAAAATAACAATCATAACAGCAGTTAGCTCCGTTTTGGTCTACGCCTCCTCCTGAGAGAAATATCTAGTTTTTTAGAAGCTAATTGCTCAACATTGTTCACCAGCTCGCTAATGCTGGTTGTTTGCACTTTAATTTGAAGAACTATTTCACTGAAAACTTTTGTGCTGCTGCTGCCGCCGAGGAAAAGTGATTGAGAGTGAACTAAGTTATAAAAATGAAAGAGCTGAAAGACACTTTAGAGCTAACTGAGCCTAATTAAAGAGTCAAGATTAAGTGACACATTTCACATCCCATATAGTCATTTAATTCATTGTAATTATAACATTTTTGGTCAAACATAGCAGCTTTAAAGCCAAAGGCTCCATTTGCACAACCGGCTGATCTTCTGTCTGATCTTCTAATATTAGATGTTTTATTTTTACAATAACATCTTCAAATAATTATTTTGTAAATGCATTTATGTCTAGAATCAGATGACCTTTCCTATCTTATTTTTTCTGTGATGATGCAGTGAGGTGGTGACACAGGGAGTTAGTTTCAATGTGGATTCATATCTTTCCACTCTGCACTGTAACACAACAAAGCGTAGGGGGAAGTGAGTCTTACTGTTGCAGGCTGAGCTAGCAGGAATGATAATTCTGGCACCGAGGTCAGGTTGTTCCACTCGGCTGGAGTGGCAGTGGGGGTTGAAGGCCGTTAGTGTGGATCTGGAGGAAAAGCTTCCAGTTGACTGAGCAGCGAGAACCAACCAGGCACAGGCGACTAAAGAGGCCATGGACAGCTAGGTTGGCTTGGTTTGAAGATACAAATGTATAATTTCCAGTACATGGTTCAGTTGAACTCTAATCACTTTTAGTGCCAGGTCCTTTTTCGAATGGTAGCCCTTCAGTGGAGGCTGGATTCCTATCTGATCCCCATAGGGACATAAAACCCCCCCCCTGACAACGGGACGCTTACTGAAGTCTTTCACTGGCAGCCAAACAGGGGAACGTCTTCACCACAGCTTCCAAATCACGTGAAGAGACTCCAAATTATGCAGCATTGTATAACCACGCTGGACGAGTAGGACACACCTTTTTTTATTGGATTTTAGTGCTCTTTTTATTTTTATATAAATGCTCTAGGGAAAATTCTGTATTTTTTTATTTTAAAGTCTCATTTCTTTTTCACATGTAATGTGACCTATTAATTCCCAATCTATACCATAACATATTACTACACTGGACAAATGCACTTCTTTTAAGAATATTGGTATTAAAAGCATTTTTATTTTAATGAAGTCTTGTTTTTAGCTTCCTTGTCATGTGACAAACTGACTTCAAATCAATAAAGAATTGAATGACTACATTGGAAAAGTAGGGTACACCTTTTAGTATTGATTTTAGTGATTTATCTATTTTATACAAACATTCTAATGGAAATTCAGCAGTTGCCTTTTTGAACAGTCATGTGACACAGTGACTCCAAATCAATGCAGAATTGTATTACTGCAGTGGACAAATAGGAACAAATTATTTTTGACTGGATTTGGAGTCACAGGGCAACCTGACATAAAAGGCATTGCAAAGGTTGAAACTTTCCAATGGAAAACTGCTGAATTTTCATCAAAAGATCTTTATATAAAATAGAGGGTAGATTCAAATCAGCTGTGAGCTAACCATCCTCTGAGTGCCTAGAATCTGTGAAACTCAGTTAGAATATCTGTTGAATATCAAACCCAAAAACATAATCGGGGTCCGTTTGTTGGTCAGCCGTTTTGGGCAGGACTGAATTATCCCGCCAAATATTGGATGGATTGCTATGACATTTTGTAAGATGAAGAATGAATGGTGCCACAGAAATGAATAAAGAATGACTTTAAAGACATTTGGAAATGTCCAATACTTTAGCATTACCTTGTAAACATCAGCATGTTAACATTGTCACTGTGGCTATTGGTATACTGATGACTGTCTTATTTAATTGAGAATTATGTAAAATGTTGCCTTCATTGTTATTCGTAGATCTACAAAATGTTCTTGCTATTGTAGCCCTTTTACTACTTTTGTGTCTCAATGATTACAGTTCTTTATTATAGTACGAATAATCTGTGGTGTCATTATTTTGGCTTTCAACAAAGAGTGAATTTCTCGTTTAAAAATCCCACAGATTACTTTATTTCCCATAAAAGTTTAACAAACAAATAGAAAACATCAATGACATTGTTTTCTTAAAAGACATTTCCACCACTTTTGTCCATCTCTATTCCCCTTTCTTCTTCTCAACACCCTTCACCCGGCCCTCGAGGGTGCTCAGCCTCTGCTCCACTGTACAAGTCTTTTCAGAGCAGGAAGTGAGCAGAGTCAACAGGACACATCCCAGCACCAGGCCCCCCACTCGGACCGCTGTGGTGTCTGCGGTGGCGTTCTTCTCCGTCACGATTAGTCCGAAAAGCCAGAGCGCCAAGACGGTTTTCACCACCCAGAACACACGCTTCACCAAGCAAATGAGCAAACGGAGAACAATGGTCAGCACCCAGTAGCCAATGAGGGCCACCAGACCCCACTGGGCGATGGCCGCCACGCCCTCCGGAGTGAAGCGGGGCAAAGTAAGAGCAACTGTGGAGAGAGATGTTCATCAGGAATAAGGCTTGAGAATACTAGTCTGGAAGCAACAGTGGTAAACATTCACACTTAAAAAAAAAAGGAGTGGAATACAAATTGCCTGAGGGAGAGGCACGTCTGCATATTTTCACTAGGCACATTCCCTCCACTCTTATAGCAGACAATTTGCAGCAATATACATAAACAATGAAGAAAAAGTGAAGCTTGCTGCAAAGCCTGAAGTTGCTCAATTACACACACATAAACACGGGACATCCCGGTACCCACCGTCAAATCCTGTGACCCGGAGGATCTCTGCGACGTAAACAGCGATGACGTTCAGGCCGCTGGCAGCTCCTTCAGCGAGGAATCGGATCACCATTTGCAAAAACTGTGGTGGTGCAGAGAGGGTGGAGACATATGTTATTAAACAAGATAGCAATGAAGAAAAGCAGCATTCTAATAATCATGCAGAGAACAACCTACCTATATATTGTCATTGCTCAAATGCACAGGCAGACACAGTACATTCTGACTGATATTCACAGCATGTTTATACCAACTTGATGATTGAATTCATAGAGTACTCGTATGTGACTTTATATATGTGACTATGACTAAAAGTGTGGCTGAGCTGCACCTTAAGATAGAAGAAGTGTTGTATTGTTGACTTGGGCAAACAGCTGTGCATGCAAGTGACAGCTGGACAGTGACCCTCTCTATTCGTGTAGAGTCTCTGCTCACCACCCCCCAAATCAGAAACCATACACACACACACACTTCATCAGGCAAGGTCACAGTACACCTGTTGCGCTACACACTGGCTCATACAAGGGCACTGTCAAGCATCTGCCACTTCATATCAGTGTGTATTCAACCTGAAAATACATTAATCATTTACAGCTCAAATTAGGATCAAATTGCAAACCAATTAGAGGTTTGAGTGAGTTTTACAACACTAATGCAATATTGCAGTGTCTTTTAATAGGCTTGCAAACAGCCATTGTTGTACTTAATTGTTATATATTTGTTGCAATTTCATATACATGTTCAAAAGCTGATTATCGAGTGTAGAGCTTAAACATTTATCAAGTGTTTACAAGTGGATTAAAAACCAGCAGAAGCCGCAAATGATACAAAGGACTTATTCACTGTACAGTAGTGGATGACATATACCTTGATGAAATGTTGCTCTGTAACATTATTGGGCGCTGTCAGTGTGGCATGCAATCTTTATCTAACTTTTGCCTTATGGATTGAATTTAATAATCACTGTATCACATTATTTTTCCATTTCAAAATGGGGTTTTTGCCATGGAAAGAGTACCATATAAAACCAAATTCAGGATTCATTCATTAGAAAGCTATTTGTTATCAAGGGATCATGTACACACCCTTTATTTTGTATTCAGAGCTACCAGTCATGTTAAACAAGCCTTCTTATCAGCATGCTAGCAAACACACACAACAAATAGGACTATTTTGTGGCCATTTCATGCAAAACACTGTACACAAACACACATCAAGCCACAGCTCCACTATAGGCATGCTCCTACTCTTTGCACTAACTATAACGTGACATGAGCAAAACAGATACACAGGAGAGGACTCTGTTTTAAGAACCATGTCAGGGCACTAGCTGGAGACACCCAGGAGGTTTCTTACCATGGCCCCTGTATAGATGTGTTCCTGGCCAAGCAATGACTCAAGAAACAACACTGCACGCTGGGGAAAAGGGAGCCAGAGCCGAGTGGAAGCAGAAGAGTGTGTGTAGTGGGGTGAGGGGAATGCATGGGTATAAGATGTCAAACGAGGGCATAAAGATGAGGGGGATCAGGGGAGAGATTAACAAGTTGAGGGGCATGATGGAGAGAGGAATGTGTGAAGGGGGAGGAAAATGGATAGAGATGAAAGGAAAATTAGAGCAAACAGTGAAGTTAGACCAAAAACACCCAGGATATTAAAATGTAAGGAAAAAGAAGAGAGTGAAGCCACTTCCTGGTGAGAGAAACAGTAGTGATAGCAACCACCGTTGCACTTATTGTCTGTACCTCGGCAGCTGACCGGATCACGCCGCTCCCCACCACTGACTCCACGTACCGCTGGACCTCCAGGCAGCTTCCCGAGATCAGAGTGCCGAGGGTGACCGGCGGAGGGCTCCCCCCGCCCGGCTGGGCCTGTTCGGCTCCGGCCAGCGCCAGCACCAACACATAGGTGGTGGAGAGGAGGAACAATCGAGCCGAGGAACATCCACCGCGCCCAGAGCCAGACGCACCAAAAGTCATCGTGAGGGATTTGAGAGCAAAAGAAACAAAAAAGGTTCCAAAATGTGTGTGTCCAGGTTCAAAAGCTTTAGCCCAGAGCCGGTTAAGAAGCTCGTGTTCAATGACTGTAGTTCAAAGACTTAAAAATGGCTTCTTTTTGGGAGCATCGGCTACAGAGCGAGTTTTAAACCAACACGCTGCAGTTCACAATAGGCAGGAAATATGAGTCACCTTATAAAAAGCACAACAACGAATCATCCAATTGGTTAATTAGACCAAATGTGTTGTAAACAAATATATACACACCGTTAGGACTACCAAATGTTTCGAGAATTTAATTATAAACTTTGGCAGCGCTGCAAATACCCAATTTAGGACCGCTCAGCTCCGTCAAGGACACTCCAGAATTAACAGTGGCTATATTTGGTAAGAAACTGTCAAAGGCTTAAGAAACAGCACCGATCCAGATATCTGAACGGGAGTCCAAATACAGCTAAAAGTAATTTCAACAATAAATACTATAGTTCAGAAATGCCCCTCGAAAGTTTTTCTGTTGTAACTTTGCGCGTATGAGAAAACGCTAAAACGCGGTGACGTTAAGATGACCACGAGTCTCTAAAGCTTCTTATTTCAGCTCTGAGCTCCACGCGAGGCAGGTTTGGTGCTCCTTTGTCTCTGAGATTGCATCAAATGGTCTGCCCTGGTGGATTATGTGGCACAATCTATGAAAGAAACCTCCCTTTTTGTCGCTGTCCTTGCATGGCGCTCCCTTCCTTCGTTTCTAACGACAGATTCCTGTATGCAAACACGTCTGAATATTCCGGAGGAGGAGGGGTGGAGGAAAGTGAGATTTGCACACTGGGGTTTGTCGTTTAATACTCTAGGTCAAATGTTATTATTATTCTCTGGGTTTATTAACCATGTGAGATGCAGAAAATTGTGATTTGGAAACAGAATCCGGACAGTTAAGATGTCACTTTAATAACTAATAGAACAGCAATTACACAGCATCAAGAGAGATGTTCAAATAATAAAAAAAGAAACATAATAAGAAATGATGAATGACACACATACCAACATTGAAACAAACATCCACTACACTTTTACTAATCTTTTTCTTTGTATACTGGTTTGTGTAATTGGCTGTTCTCACTCACGCATACAGTCCACAAAAATGCAAACTCGCAGTGTCTTATTCCTCTACATTCTTTCCGCCCCAGTTTCTGGAACCGTTAAAGCAGTACAGTTGTGGATGGGAGAAGCTGAATTCAGTCATTATTAAGAACAAAAGAAATATTAAAGCGTTCATTTCAGAGCATCACGACCCTGCACCCTCTGACGCTGGAATCATCTGAAGAAGTCACACTGATGCTTTCCTGCACACACACAGCAGCGGGGGGGAGGCACGTGTTCAGAGGAGGCTGTGATGAGTCTCGCTCCTGGCACTCTGTGCACCACCACTTTTTCCTCTTCCTTCGAGTGTGCACTGGGAAATGCAGCTTTAGCCGATGTATATGCGGTGGAAGTCGTTCGCTCCGAAGGCGGCGTTGCACTTGGGGCACTTCCTCTGGCGTGTGTCGTAGCGCGTCTTTACGCACTCGAAGCAGAAGACGTGGAAGCACTTTGTCAGGACTGCATCCTTCACCCGGGAGTTGCAGCAAGGACACGTTAGGCGCGCCTGGGGGAGAGAGGCAGAGAGAGGGGGGAGGGAACCGTTTGAACAATAAACTGAGAAGCCATTTTAGTGCTGAGCTGAGAGGTTTTTGTGATAAGTGGACTCAAATATTTTCAACTGCCCTTAAGCAGGACAAACCACATGATATGAAGGCTGATGCGAGGGGAAGAGATTTCCTGTCTGTGCAGCATAAAAAAATGTTTCCAGTATGTCTTTTTTCGAGAGTTTTGATGACAATAATATCTTGAATTGCACTTTTTTTTTTTTTTTTTCCATAATCCTATCCTTTCATGCCTCTACTGATTCCAAGACCATGTACAGAACAGAGAGCACATATTGTAGACTTGCGGGTTGCCTCAGAGTATTTCCCCTTCATGATGACAACACCTTTACAGTTCGTGATCAAATCTGGAGAAATCTGGGATGATCCATTTGGATGTCTGTCTGTGCTACCAGATCTAAATGGACTACACTAGCTACTATTTGTACAAGTGAGTCATTTATAATATCTGATGTTAAGTGTTTGCACAGTGCATGTGTGTTTCTGTCGAAATAGTGTGATCACACTGACAGCTGGTCTCATTTGGTGGAAACTACAGTAATAAGGACAATTCATTCAGTTACTGCCTATTTAGAAAATGAAGAGAGCAACGAAAGTCCCATTTAGTTTTTCTTGCCGTTACATAAGACTGATACCACTCTAGTGTGTTAATGCACAACATTAGGTTACTGTCTGCAATTGGCACGCTTAGCTGATGTGGGTGTGCCTTAAACCCTGACCAACATCATGTTACAGTGACTGTGACTTCCAGAAGCAGACCTATGAACAGAGGGTTTAGGGTTAGCCTAACCCTAACCCTCCATCACAGAAACCTACCTTATAGTCACTGATTTCTTCATTAAGGATGTCGTCTCCGTTGCTGATTTTCTCTGCGGGTTTCTTGGCCTTCTCGATCTTTCCCCTTAGTTTGGAGATGTCCTCCTGAAACACATTACATTTATCATTAGAATGTAGTTTAAGATATGAAAGGGTGATCCTGTAATTCAACAGAATACTTTCTTCTTGCTGTGTTAACCGCACTGGGCCACATGTGTATCACGGTTATGGAAACAAAGAACGCTTTGAAACCTATTATCCCATCTGTTAAACACCACGTATAGACCACGTCTTGCCTTTATAATTCCACCTACTTTCTGAAACGTTCTGACTTGATTTTGTGCGTGTTTATTTGCGGATGTTACCTGTGCTCGTCTGGCGTTAAAGGACTCTTTCTCCCTGGAGATGCTGTTCTCTATGACCTCCTCTCTGACCAGTTTGAGCCTCTGCTGAACTTGCTCCAGCTGGTTCGCACCTCCTCCGACAGCACCGCAGACTCCTGAGCCTGGAGGATGGGAGAAGGTGTTATTCTGCCTCAAGGTCAATGTTTCTGTTCATAACTGTGCATATCTGAATGTGTTACCTTGCGTTTGTTCATGTCTAACGCTTGTGTTCGAAGGGCCAGCTCTCTCTCAGCAGTGCTGATGGTGCCCTGCAGGAGGCGCTCCTTTTCCTCAAGCTTCCTCACCACCTGCAGCTGGGCATCCACCTGACAAATGGGAACAAACCCAACACATGTGGATGATAAACAAAGGTTGTTTTTTTATTATTTAGATGGAAAACACAGATGTGACATGTTATGGGAAAAGACAGTAAACGAGTAACAGACAAAAAGCAGCATCAGGATGTCAATTGAATGCACATTAGACTTTTTATTCAAGCTTTCTTTCTTTATTCTCTGACACGCTGTTCTATTGAAAAGAAAATTGAGCATTCAAACTAAATATATCTAATCCCTACGGCATGCAAAGAAATGATGAAGTGACTCCAGGTTGTTGTTGACCTGTGTGTTTGTGTTGGTGTGT